>NW_022680599.1:0-111164 GCF_009764315.1 Trachypithecus francoisi | reverse complement strand
GTATCCTGCAACTTTACTGAATTGGTTGATCAGTTCTAATAGTTTTTCTGGTAGAGTCTTAAGGTTTTTCTAAATATAAGATCATATCATCAGCAAACAAAGATAATTTGGCTTCTTCCTTTCCAGTGTGGATGCTCTTTACTTCTTTCTCTTATCTGATTACTCTAGCAAAGACTTCCCGTACAATGTTGAATAACAGTGGTGAATGTGGGCATCCTTGTCATGTTTCAGATCTTAGAGGAAAGGCTTTCACTTTTTCCCCATTCAGTATGATACTAGCTGTCAGTCTGTTGTATATGGCTTTTATGATGTTGAGGTATGTTCCTTCCATACCCAGTTTGTTGAGGAATTTTATCGGGAAGGAATGCTGAATTTTATCAAATGCTTTTTCAGCATCAGTCGAAATAATCATATGGTTTTTATCTTTCATTCTGTTGATGTGATGTGTCACATTGATTGAGTTGCGTATGTTGAACCATCCTCGCATCCCAGGGATAAATCCCACTTGGTCATGATGAAAGATCTTTCTGATGTATTGTTGAGTTGGGTTTGCTAGTGTTTAATTGAGGATTTTTGCATTGATATTCATCAGAGATATTGGCCTGTATTAAGAAGTCACTGTAAGAAGATGCCTGAGAGTGGATACTTGGTCAGTGTAATGATTTTAATACGTGCCTTTTCTATTCTTCAGAAAATAGTCTCCTTTCATATTTACTTTAGAATGTCATGACCCCCAACCTATGGAATTAATTAAACAAAGAAACACGTCCAATACACTATTTCACATTCAGAAGGTTTCACAGTCTTTCAGTGTCGAACCTTCTGAGCAAAGCCAGGACAACAGGCTCTAAGCTGACAAAAAAGTTTACCAGTATCTTCCATAAAGATGTCCTTTTCTTTCATATAGATTCCATCCGCCAGTCAGGCCAGACCTTTCAGACTCTGACTTGTAAAAGAAATCTTGTGTAAGGAAAACTTACCAGTTTGCAACTAGTGTTTGGTCACTGCTGAGAGAAACAAACGTTAAAAAATAAATAAGTAAATAAATATGTCTCAGAGAGTTAAATAGGCATACTTGGAAACACGACAGGCTAGAAAATGAATTTAATATGGCAGATTTTATTGGGAATGCATCATGAGTCATAGGAGTTCAGAAATCAGGAAGTGCAGGGAGAAGAAAAAGATCACAAAGGCAAGTTTATGATTACATCCACCAATCGAGAAACCGCTTGCTCTCCAACTAATAGAAGATCAAGAGATGGTCAGATCTTGGTAGACCCACAAGAGACGTCAAAATAAAATTCTCAAAAATAAACATCCTAGAGACCTCCAGTTCTGGCCAAGCTGGAGTTTGCCCTTTCCTCCCAGAAGGTCCCTCTACATCAGAACACCCTGAATGTAACAGCAAACCAGCAAAGGGAACTCTGAAACGTGGAAAGGGGAAAGCAGACTGACTCGCGCTCTCAGGACTCGAGCAAGAACACAGGCAGCGCATTCCCTTGGTTTTTCTAATTCCACCCAATATCCCAGACAGGGTACTGCAGAAGCCCACAGTCCAGAACCACCAACAATGGCAGACACAAAGCTCCAAGAAAAGCCTATTTCCTCTGCCGAAAGACCAGAAAAAGCGTGATCTAAAGACTGAAAAACTTTTGTGACAGATTCCCCTCCCCTACACTAGACAAACAACAATGGAAAAACCTTACCTCCCCCACCCCCCGAGGTTTCAGGGAACAAGAAGGAAACTTGTCTTCTATCCTGCCTCTCTGAAGCAGATGGTGATGATCCAATTTACCTGTCAGGGTAGTGTCAGTGGTGTCCAGCAGCAAGATGAGCCTTCACCTTCACCTGACATCAATAACACTGAACAAGGCAGTCCAAGTTGGGACTAGTAAGCATTCCATTTATCCCCATCTCTGGTGTCAGTGATACCCAGTGGAAAATTGAACCTTTGCACTCATCCAAACTCAATGAAGTGGTGTGAGGTGGGGCTAATCGACACTCTGCTTTCCCCCTCAGGCATTCTCTGCAAGCTAGGCCCTATGGAGAGCTGTGCCTCCGCGTCCACCCATCATCAAGATGGAATCAGGTGGTGGGAGGCAGGGTTTGTTGGCAGTCTCCTTTCCCCCTTCTTCCCCTGATGTTCTCAGAGACCAGTGGGGACCTAGGCTTCTGTCCCACCACACTGCAGCAACAATACGTTGAGTCAGCCATCCAGTTCCCCTTTCCCTGAAGCCTAGCAAAGAACTGTGTCTATACTCCCCCACCCCAGCTCTGAGGTAACAAAGTGTTGTGAATTGGTGCCCCCATTTTTATTGGAAATGTTCTCAGGGGGGCTAGGGTAAAAATTCGGCTCCCACCCCAGCCATCTGTGAAGAGGCAAGGTGAACCAGCAATCTAGCTTGTTAGGATGGTATCAGAACAGGAATCTGCACCTATCACCTTACGATATGATGGGACCACCATCATATATGTGGCCTGCCACTGAACAAAAATTCATTATGCGGTGCATGACTGAATATGGACTATCTTAATGAAATGTCTTCACAGCCTTATGAGGTTGAATTTATTACTATTCCCAGTTTAAAGATGTATAATAAAAGTTTGGAAGAGTTTACCTGGCCAAGGTTATTTAGCTACAAAGTGGTAATGCCACGGATTGAATCCTAAGATATCTGATGCCCATTACCCCATCTACTGAAAGATGACACTGTACTGCAAAAATTAAAACAGATATAGCTGAACTGCTTCTTTACCTGTAATTAGAGTAAAAGAAAACAACAAAGCAAAACATAAAAACAACACAGTGACATGCTAACTGTCATGAAGAAAAGTACCACATGTCTGATAAGGTAATCAGAGATGTACACTAAGTAAGGAAGGTAGCTATATTGATATCTAAGGCCAGGCTGTTACAGAAAAACACATAATGGTATGGGAGTATGCTTGCTGAGCTAGTTTTAGAGCAACAAAAAGGAGGCTAGTGTGGCTGGAGAAAAATCCATTTATTCGTTCAAAGTATCCACTGAAGCAGGCAGTGATATAGGCACTTAGGATACATTAACGAGCAATAGGCAAAGATATTCGCCCTTCTGGAATTTGTATTTTTCCACCATGGGAGACAGACAATAAAAACCAAAAACAGCATATGAGTAAAATATATTGTATTCCAGAAGATGACTGTGGGGGGAAAAATCAAATAGGGAAGAAGTGGAATCAGGAGTGTGGCCTGAGGGTTGGACATTCAAACAAATATTGGCTGCCTTGCAATTGATAGTATCATTAGATGAGTGGAAGTTTTCTCCTTTGTGCCGCCTTTGCCAGGCATCAATGTAAATGCTCTATTGGCTTCACTGCAGAGAACAACACATTTTTCCTATCTTTGGTCCGGACTCAGTTCCTTCTTTAATATATCAGAGAACCAGAGACACTAATATCTGACAGCCTTTTGCCATCAAGTGGCCACGGATTTTTAAAGTAAACATCTCCTGCTACACGTCCACTAAATTTGAGCTTTTAACTGCCTGTGTTGAGACATGGCCTGGTAGAAACCTTCGCTGGGGCCGGGCGCGGTGGCTCACGCCTGTAATCCCAGCACTCTGGGAGGCCGAGTCGGGCGGATTACGAGCTCAAGAGAGCGAGACCATCCTGGCTAACATGGTAAAACCCCGTCTCCACTGAGAATAGAAAAACTAGCTGGGCATGGTGGCAGGCGCCTGTAATACCAGCTACTCGGGAGGCTGATGTAGCAGAATCGCTTGAACCTGGGAGGCAGAGGTTGCATTAGATGGGATCCCACCAATGCACTCCAGCCTGGGCAACAGAGAGAGAAACCATCTCAAAAGAGGACAGGCGAGGGGAGGGGAAGGGAGGGGAGGGGAGGGGAGGGGAGGGCAGGGGAGGGGAGGGCAGCGGAGGGGAGGGGAGGGGAGGGGGGGAGGGGAGGAAAAAGAAAAAAAGAAAGGGAAAGAAAGAAAAGAAACCCTAGCTGGCCAGTACCCAGGCCGTACACAATGGAATTGTGCCTCACTTTTCACCTAAGACGAAATCAGCGCGTGGGGCAGGCTTATAATCAGAACACCCCTCCCTTTCCACCTCACCCACTCCCACCCCCTTGTCCCACAATCCTTCCCGCCCCTCCCGCTTTCCCACCCTTGCTTTCTCCCCCATCTCCTTCCCTGCTCCCCGTCCCGCCAGCTCCAGGAGAGGGAGGGACAGGAACCTGGCTCCGCCTCCCAGTATGGAGCTGATTGGCCAAAGGATGTCACCTGACCAAGCTGAGCCAATTGAAGTCCTCTCCCCACTGCTTCCAGAAGGAACCCTTAAGACGCTGGGCGCCACTCACCAGATTGCGTCTTGTTTGTGGCAAGATTCTGAGAGGAGGTGTAGCTCCCAGGCTGGTTCCAAGTCTTCTTCCAGTTAGGTAAATTACAACAATATCTTTTCTATAAATTTTCTTTTCTTTTCTTTTTGAGACGGAGTTTGGCTCTCGTTGCCCAGGTTGGAGCGTGATGTCGCGATCTCGGCTCACCACAACCTCCACCTTCCGGGTTCAAGCGATTCTCCTGCCTCAGCCTCCCAAGTACCTGGGATTGCAGGCACGCGCCATCATGCCAGACTAATTTTTGTATTTTTAGTAGAGAGGGGGTTTCTTCATATTGGTTAGGCTGGTCTCCAACTCCCGACCCCAGGTAATCCGCCCACCTCGGCCTCCCAAAGCGCTGGGATTACAGGCGTGAGCCACCACGCCCGGCCCTTCTATAAATTTTCTATAAATTAGGCCTATTTGGGCCTACATTACCTAGGGTCAAGGTTTGGGGATTAATAGGAAAGGCAAATCCAGCTGGATTTCTCCGTGGTCCACTCTCCACTCTACTCTCTATGTATCCCTTATCCTCACGTGTGATTAGCTTCAATTGTATGGCTAATCACTTCATGCTCTCTCTTTACAATTCCTCAGGCAGGTTTTCTCTTCTTCAAAAAGTTGTATTTCTCTTTTGCATCTTAGTTTTGTTTACGGTTAATTTTGACATAGTGGGCTTTAAATTGTAAATATTGGATTGTATAGATATTTTTCTTTCTATTGTATTTCATGCCTTTTATGCTTAAAAACGCTTTCCTCATCCGAAGAGTAAATACATATTCACCTATGTGTTGAAGATGACTGGCCTTTCATCTCTTATAATCTTTTTAATGAATGATGTGGTATGAGCATGTATCCCTCTTTGTATGCATCCTTCTAGCTATGTTTCAGTTGGTTATTGTTAAGCAGCGTGGTTTATAGGTTGCCAGCCCTTTAGCCACTGATTTTGTCTTTTAAAATTCTTTACTCTGAAATAATTTTAGACTTAGAGAAAAGTTACAAAAATGATTATACGGAGAGCCCTTGCCTGGATTTCCGTAATGTTAACATCTTATACAACCATAGAAAAATTACCAAAACTAATTACTACAGTACATTGATGTACTAATTAACATTACTACATCGATGCTAATTACCAAAAGTTAACATTGATGTTATTACATTTATATAACGTTGTATAATTGTAATTATACATGCATATATGCATATACATATATGTATACATATAATTATATGTATATAAATGTATAATTATATACATTTATATAACATTACATATTATATAACGTCGATGTTATAACTATTAGCTAATCTACAGATTTTATGTGATTTTCACCAGTTACCTCACTGATGTCCTTTTTCTATTCTAGGATCTTATCCAGGACACTTCATTGCATTTGGTCCTCATTTCTCCTTAGAATCCTCCAGGCTGACACTTCCTCAATCTTTATTGATCTTTCACAGCCCTGACACTTTCGGAGATACCAGTCAGGTGTTTTGTGGAATGTCTCTCAATTTGTGTTTGTCTCATGTTTTCTTATGATTAGATTGAAGTTGTGCATTTGTAGCAAGCACACCTGTTTCATTCTCCTCCCTTTCCCAGTGGTGAGGGAGGGATTCCCACCCTAGTGTTATGGGGGTGACTGAACACATGGTACCCTATACTGGACAGACGGAATCCACAGCAATTTATTAGTCACATTTACTCACAGCCGGAGAGAGGAGGGCACCTCACGCCAGGTAGAGCCACACAGTGTCACACTCTGGAAGAGAGTGTACAAGCAGGGGCTTTCAGGGGGAAGTCTTTGTAGTAACCAGAGGATGAAGTGACCGTTGGTTCAGGGGAGGACGATTGGCTTGTTTAAATAATTCTGCAGGCTGGTGGGGACCTGAAACATGCCACCCAGAGATAAGCAGGCAATGTGTCTGTTCAACACGATAATAAGGAGGGTACTTTGGCTAGGGGGCCTTTCTCCCTGGGAACCCAATAGGGAAGATAACCTGTGGTGAGGCCATTCAGGGTCCTCCTGTTCTTCCCCAGATGTCAAGGCATCCATCTAATTGGGCCTCTAATTTTAGGTCTTATGCCACATTACCGCATATATGATTTTGTTCCCTTCTGTGTGGATCATATCGGGTACATGACATCCATGAATTGTGTTACTGGTGGTGTTCACCTTGATCACTTGGTTAAAGTGGTGGGAGTTATGTTGCCCCAGTGTAATGCTACTATTTTCTTCTTTGTTAGTAATAAATATAGTATGAAAAGTTCTTTAAGAAGAAACACAATAGATCTTCTTGTATTCCTGTTTCTTTGCAGACTTTGACCCACTACTGTTAAAATCTGTCTAGGGATCTTGCCTACAGCAAATATTACCTAATGGTGATTTTCTGTTGTCCTAATTTCTGCTACATTTTTAAACTGGAATTCTTCTGTAAGGAAGAGCTATCTTTACTCCCTCATTTATTTATTTCTTCAATTTATTTATCTCAGTATGGGCTCTTGACTAATTATGTTATACATGCCGGGCTTAATACCTAGGTGATGGGTTGATGGGTGCAGCAAACCACCAGGGCGCAGGTTTACCTGTGTAATGAACCTGCACATCCTGCACTTGTATCCCGGAACTTGAAATAAAATAAAATAAAAATGTAATCTAATTATATCATTATTTTGTTCCTTGAACTGTTCTAGCCTTGGCCATTGGGAGCTCATTTTGGTTGGTTCTGTGGTCTTTTGATATGACCCTATCCTTTTTTGGTACCTTTTTCTGGCACTATAAGATGTTCAGATTCATCATGTGCGTGCCCCCCTCGCCTCACACACACACCCCTTATAGCCCTGGATTAAAACAACTTCTACAAGGAGCCCTGGTTCCCTTTCTTGGGGAATGACATTTACCAACCACCAGTATCTCGGTGTGCGTTCATTATTAATGGCGTTTCATTGCCGCTAAGGCTGTCTCTCTATGGAAAGGGGTAGGAAATAATGTATGTATATACCCATGCCTATAGACACGTGTACATTTATTTTGGTATCTATCTGTATGTATAGCTATTAAAAGCCAGGAGCTTGTATTGATACTTTCAATTCCAGTCATTCTAGACTTACTGGTCGATTCGTTCTCCGACCTGGCTTTCATTATCAAATAGTTTATATACCTGTTTATTTCTGGTCAGTAGATACATAAAGTAGCATCTGAATTGCTAACAAATGCCCCTGTTGCAAACATATTAATAACTTATATTTTTGTACAGTTGTTTTTGTCTTTGGCCTTAGAGGATATAGTCAAAATACTGCTATCCAAAGTTATGTATCTTAGATCTTTTCTTCCTCTCTCCTTCAGGGTGGTTAAGATACTCATTTGTAATATTGTTAGTTGAACCTGTTTCTGTTTGATTTGGGGTACCCTCACCCCAATATCCTGGTCGATTTTAATTTTTTATTTATATTTTGGGTATGTGCAACATTACTATGATCCAAAGAGTCAGGGGTATACAAAAACCTGTACTTGGGGAAGTGTCACTCCTTCGTCATCCCTTCTACCCTGTTGCCGTTCCCCATTTCTTTCCACTTCTTTCCCTGGCCCTCCCTGTCGGGTAATCAATCCCTTCGGTTTCCAGTTTAAATTTTCTTGTAATGATTTTGCCCAAATGAGTAAATACATACACGTTTTCTTATATTCTCTTCTTACACGAAGGATAGCATACTATACATGTTCCTTTGCACTTTGCCTTTCCTACTTAACAGCATTCTTGGAAATCACTCCGTATTGTTTCACAGAGATCGTCATCGTTCCTTTTTACAGCTGCATTGTACTCCATTGTGTGGCTGTACCACACATAGTTTATTCAACCACTCGCCTACGTTTGGGCATTTGGTTTTTAATATAGAAACCAGGTCTCGCTCTATAATCCAGGCTGACTGAAGTGCAGTGGCAGAATCATAGCTCATGGTAACCTCAAACTCCTGGGCTCAAGCAATTCACAACTGTCTCAGCCTCCCAAGTGGCTAAGACTACAGGTGTGTGCCACCATGCCTGGCTGATTAAAGACTTTTTTTTTTTTTTTTTTTTGTAGATACAGGGCCTTGCTATGTTGCCCAGACTGGTCTGGATCTCTTGGCCTCCAGTGATCCTCCTGCCTTGGTCTCTCAAGTGCTGAGATTACAGGCATGAGCCGTGGTGCCTGGCCTGTATGGGCTTTTAAATTCCTTCCAAGATTTTACAGTTACAGACATTGCTCCCGTGAATAAACCTGGACATGATTTTTTTTTTTTTTTTTTTTTTTTGTATTGGTAGAAATGTACCTTCAAGGTATATTTCCACTAGTAGGATTTTTGGGCCAAAAGTTAAGTGCACATGTAGTTTTTTCAGGTATTTCCAAGTTTCTCTCCAGAAGGATTGTACTGGTTTTCGTTTCCATTAGCAATATAGGAGAATGACAGTTTGCCCACAGCCTCACTAACAGAACACGTCGCCTTAGTTTTGAAACTTTTTTCTACAGGTTAGGTGAGAAATGGTATCTCACTGTTTCTGTGATATACTTTTGTCTAACTATGAGTAAGTTTTGACACTTATCATATGTTGAGGACTGTTTTTGTACTTTTGGTTGGAATTATCTGTTCATATATTTCCCCCATATTTTTATTGCTGTTGTGGTCCTTCATCCCTCAATGTTTAAGAGTTCTCTATATATTTGGAATATTATCCAGTTCTCTGCGATATATGCTGCAAGTACTTTATACCAATTCGTCAGTTGCTCTTTGATTTATTTATGATGCATTTGCATCACTTTCGTTTATCCTTATGTGGTCAAATCGATAGATTATTGTCTTTTTTCATTGCCTCCGGAATTTGAATCTTAGTTAGAAAGCCTTTCCCTACACTGGGGTTCTGCCGTGTTTTCTTTTCTTTTCTTTTCTTTTCCTTTCTTTTCTTTGGTTGATATGGAGTCTCGCTCTGTAGTCCAGGCTGGAGTACAGTGGTGCGATCTCGGCTCACTGCAACCTCTGCCTTCCAGGTTCAAGTAATTCTCCTGTCTCAGCCTCCCGAGTAGCTGGGATTACAGGCGCCCGCCACCTTGCCCGGCTAACTTTTGTATTTTTAGTAGAGACGGGGTTTCACCATGTTGGCCAGGCTGTTCTCAAACTCCTGACCTCAGGCGATCCACCCGCCTCAGCCTCCCAAAGTGCTGGGATTACAGGCGTGAGCCACCCCCCTTCCCCGACCACTGCCATGTTTTCTTCAAGAACTAACATGGTTTCATTTGTTATGTTTAGATCCCTAACCCATTTGCAGTTTATTCTTGTGCACGCTGTGTTATATGGATCTACCTTTATTTTTCCAGACGTCTCAGTTGTTCCAGGACCGTTTATTAAATGTCCATCTTTGCCCTAGAGAGTTTATGTGCCATCTTTATCATGTACTAACTTTCATACGATTTGGTTGTATTTCTGAGTTTTCTGTTCTAGTCCACTGGGCTATTAGTCTATTCTTGCACCAGTGCCACAATGTTGTAATTACAGAGGCTTTATAGTGTGCTTTTCTGGCTGGTATCATAAGCCCCCTCTCATAGATTTTCTTTTTCACATGTTTCCTGGCTATGCTTGCATGTTTTCAAAAAGTATATTAACTTTATTATCAATTTACCTAAATGCATAAAAATGTGTGCTGGCATTTTTGAGACTGAATTAAATTTATACGCCAGTTGAGGAAGAACTGACATCTTTTTAATGGCGAATTATTCCATCTAGGACAGTGATTTAGTCTGTTTGGACTGCTATTACAGAATACCGTAGACTAGGTTGTTTATAAACAACAGGAATTTATTTCTTGCAGTTCTGGAGACTGACAAGTTCAAGATAAAGATGCTGGCTGATTTGGTGTCTGGTGAGGGCCCTCTTCCTCATCGATGGTGCTTTCTAATTGTATCCTCAACATGGTGGAAGGGACAAGGCAGCTCTCTGGAGCCTCTTTTATGAGAGAACTAATCCCATTCATAAGGGCTCCACCCTCATGACCTAGTCACCTCTCAAAAGGCCCCACCTCCTAATGGTATCACCTTGCGGGTAGAGATATCAAGATAGTAATTTTGGGGGTACACAAACATTCAGACCGTCTCAGACAGCGTATGTATTTCCATTTGTTCAAGTCTCCTGTGGTGTCATTCAGGCATATTTTACAATTTTTCTTGTATACATGTTGTTACCAAGTTTATTCCTAAACTTTAATCCTTGTTGCTAGTGTATATGGGGCCTTGTCTGTGAATGTGTCCTCCAGCTGCTTATTTTTTGTGTGTGTATTAAAAGACTGCTGATTTTTTTGTATGTTAATTTTATACTTTGCTACCTTACTGACTTCTTTTACTGGTTCAGTTGATTTATCATTGTTTCTATAGGGTTTTTCGGGTATGCTATAATATCGTCTGCACATAGAGATGGCTTTACTTTTCTTTGTAAAAAGTAAGTTTTATTGTGTATATCTAAGGTATACAACATGGTGTTATGGGACACATATAGATAGTAAAATAGTTACTATAGTGGAACAAATTAACATACCCATTATGTCACTTAGTTACCCATTTTTGGTTTTGGTAGCAGGAGGCGCTAAAATCTATTCATTTAGCAGAAATCCCACATCGTATCTAAAATCCATTCATTTAGCAGAAATCCCACATCGTATTTAATAGTACAATTGTATAAACTGGATTCCAGCATGTTGTGCACGAGATCTCTAGTCTCTTCCATCCTATATATCTGCTGCTTTGTATCCTCTGACCTACATCTCCCCCTTTCCTCCTCCCATCCCCTCCGCCCCACCCCGACCCTGATAACCACTGCTTTATTCTGTGTCTCTGTATATTTGAGTTTTATTTTACTTTTACTTTTAAGATTCCACATATAAGTGAGATCATGCAATATTTCTCTTTCTGTATCTGGATTATTTCACTATTATTTCATTGTTATGGCATAATGTCCTCCAGATTCATCCATGTTTTGGCAAATGGCAAGATCTCCTTTTTAAAGTGTATATATACAACACAGTTTCTGTATCCGTCTGTCCCTTGATGGACACCTAGGTTGTTTCCATAGCTTGGCTATTGTGATTAATGCTGCAGTGAACATGGGAGTTCAGATACTTTTCAAAGATCAGCTACTTTTAAAAGGTGGTTATTTTATTTCCTTTGAGTAGATACCCAAAAAAGGAGTTTTTGGGTCGTATGATAGTTCTGGTTTTCACTACCATATATATATATATTTGTAAAATAGAAAAATCTAGAACTACCATTTTATTTCTAAAACAGAAAAAGGAATCTATTAGGTACCTCCATACTATTTTCCATAATGGTTGTCCCTATCTACATTCCCATCAACAGTGTACAAGGGTTCCCTTTTCTCCACAGACTCGGCAATGTTTGCCATCTCTTGACTTTTTGATAATAGCTATCCTAATGGTTGTATGGTGTTGCCTCATAGTAGCTTTTATCTGCATTTTCCTGATGATTAATGATGTTGAGCACTTTTTCATATACCTGTTAGTCATTATGTATGTCTTCTTTGGAGAAATGTCTATTCAGGTCCTTTGCCCATTGATTAAATTTGATTGTTTTTCTGCTGTGGAGTTGTGTGATTTCCTTACAAAATTTGGATATTAACCCCTTGTTCATATATGTGGTTCGCAGGTATATTTTTTCCCAGTGTGTAAGTTGCCATTTCATTTTCTTGATCGTTTCCTTTGCTGTGCTTTTTAGTTCTTCGTATTCGTTCCTAGGAAAATGATCAATTTCTCTAGTCAATTGACTAATATTTGTAATACAAGATTGAATAGGTGTGAGGTAGTAGGCATGCTTTCCTTGTTCCTGATCCCAGGGGAAAACTTTGAGTGTCCCTCTGCAACCCCATTAAGTAAGTTGCTAGCATTAGGACTTAGGTATATATGTTTTATCATGTTAAGAAAGCATCCCGTGGTCCCTATTTTCTTAAGGCTTTTCTGTTTTTTAACAGAAAGAGGTATTGAATTTTTCCAAAGGTTTTTCAACATCTGTGTTGATAACCATATGATATTTGTCTTTAGGTGTATTAATATGGTGGATGATATCAAGGTACTTTCTAATATTGAACCAATCTGTATTGATGGGATAAATCCCACTTTGCCAAAGTATATTATGATTTTTTAAATGTGTTGTTGGATGTTGTTTGCTAATATTTTATCTAGCATTTTTGCATCTACACTTATTTATCCATGTCACACTTGCTTCGTAAAGGGAGTTATGAAAATTTCCTTTATAATGCTGTGGAATAGTTTATAGAGCATTGGCACTCTGGTACTATCTGATCTTTGACGGTTTAGTAGAATTCACCTGTAGTAGCATCTGAGCCAGGTGCTACTTGGGAGTTATTCCTTAATAACTTTTTCTATTTTTTTTTTTTTTTCTGTGAAAATTGGCCAATTTAAGCCTTCCAGCATTAGAGTAAAAATCTTGATAATCTGTATTTTCCTAGGAATTATTTATTTCATGTGTATTTTACTGTTGTTGGTAGAGAGTGAAGTGAAGGAGGAGAAAGCACTGGGGCAGAATGTGGGGTTGAGGGGATAGGGGTAGGGTTGGTAGTGGGGCGGTGGGAATTCATGAACTTGTAAGTCGTTTCTCCTGGGCAGGGCTGTGGAAGCCTGATGGGATCCCGCCCCCACACGAAAAACCCTACCCTTGCCAGTCACCCTGCCTGATTCACCGTCTGTGCCAGGTGATTCTGTCCTCTGCCCCTCCTCAGACCATGTTGTTATTCAGGACACTCGAGACTTCCTAGATCCCAGTTTGTATAGACGATTCCAGACCCAATCTTAGTTTCCGTCTCTTTTTCGATTATGTAAAGATTCTCTTTGTTTCCATGATTTATTTTTCTACTAAACTTTCTAAACGTGGGCTCAGGGGGGTGGGCGAAAGGGAGAGAGGGGAATCGGGAATTTTTTTTAAAGAGAATTTGATATTTCAATAAAAGTGTCCAAGTCGTCATGATGTGAAGATTCAGAATTTACTTGTTATACTTTGTTTGAACTTCACTGGCTTTAAAAAGTACATTTGGGAGTGGGGTGACAATTTTTTGTGTGTGTATGCGCTTAGGATGTCTCAGTGGCTTATAGTAGTATAGCTTGACACTCTTTTGTTTCTGCTTCTTCCCCCATCAACCCCTGATTTTCTAATGATGGCTTCTTAGATTCCTTCCTGAAAACTCTCTCCTTTTTTTCCTGTGGAAAAGTATAGTGAACGGATTTAAGTTAAACAATCATGGGTGATAACATTTGGTACGTCATGAAAGCGGTATTGGGTGAATGAAGTTGAGCAAATAGCAAGATTGTGCTTAATCTTACGGGGTTTTAAATGTTGCTTGGCAGATGGTCAGAGAATGTTGTCACTTGTGATATTTGATACTACATGTAGCTTGAATAATCTATTTTTCTCTCATTTCAGCATTTCCAAGTTTGTTCTGTGAGACTCTAGGGTCAGGACAAAGCAACAACAAAATGTGCTCTACTCTAAGGAAGTGTGGGACATACAGCACTGAAGGTAAACGAATACTGTAGGGGTTTTTTAGATGACATGCTAATATACAACACGAGTCTCAAAGGGAGGGCTGCTTTCCCCAACTTGTATGGGAATGGAACATTTTTTTCCACAGAGCATTTGAGGTGCCAGTGTTCTTCAGGAAATATCTGGGGAAACCCTGTTCAGACTACATCTTCTAACACTGTAAAACCTTGTGCCTTTGTTTACTCAGAACAATGGAATGTGGGTTTATAATAGTTGTAATCTATTCTGCTCATTAAGAAATTGATTATTGCTCTTTAATTCATTTTATCTTATGTCGTCAGTCAGTCTCTGCTGCTTGAATCTTCCTACTTTTTTACTCTTCAGAGATACCGCCAAGCATGCGTCTGATACCATGGTGGTGGCAAACAATATGTGCCTAAATGCAAGTCATTAGGAAATGTTACCTGTGGCAGCAAATAAAGTGTCCCACTCTTGAAAACAAGATACAACTTACGTGTCAGGACAAGCAGATGCAGTACCTATTGTTACTTAATAATTACAGCTGCCATAGTTTGAGCCCCTGTCATATGTCGAGCACTGTGATAACCTCAGCCGTCATGCAAGTTGCTGCATTTAACCCTCAGGAAAATCCTGAGAGGGTGTTATTTTAATTGACAGATGAGACATATGAGTCAGGAGAGGCTGAGTGTAACGCCGTGCTTATTGGCCACCCCCAGACCTCAGCGGCTTATTTCTCATTCCTGCTGCGTGTTTATGGCAGGTGCAGATCCTTCACGGGATGGTGGATGTAGGGTTCTGAGCGATTCTTATTGGAATGACTCAGAGACCCAAACTAATGGAGCAGCCACCATTTAGAAAAGCGTTACTCACTGCGTCAGGGTGGGAGAGAGCCCTAGAGGGTCTCAAGCCAACAACCAAAGGTTCTGACCCAGAAATAACCCATGTCACTCATCACTCACAACCCATTGGCCAGAGCTAGTCACATGCACGGCCCTGCCCCAAGGAAGACGGTCGGGTCGGGCAGTCCTACCAGGTGCCTGGTACAGGGGAGAATGTAAACACTTGGTAAATGGCAGCACTGACAACTGCATGAAGGAATCGAAGCCGGGAGGGATTAAGTACTTGCCTAACATCACATCAGCCGTAAGTGACAGAATCAGGATTTGAATCCACCCAGGTATGATTTCTTTTACATCCTTTCTGCTTCTTTCTACACTGCCTGCTCTTCTCTTTAAGGAAGCTTACAGTAAAAATTCTTTTACATCAATGATGCAGTGCCCTCTTCCTTAATCATCTGATAGTTTAAATGAATAGACACGATGGCGCTGGTTAAAAAGACCAATATTGATAAGCCAGAGGTCTTTTCCAAACGAGGGAATGTATTGGATATTTGAATATCCATTGTATTCAACTATAAAAATAAAACCAGGTGGTAGATGAAAGGACTTTTCATTGATCATTTACTTAATATGGAATAATCTCCATGTCTTTCCATTATGTTAAGGAAAAATGATAAAAATTAGAGCCTACCTTGATGAAACTGAAAACAGATGTGAGAGAGTTGAACAAAATTGCTAGATGTCGGTGTTTCAGAAGCACAGGATAATGATAAAATCTTTGGCCACATGGGCAGAGAAAATTAGCGAGATGGTGCAGGTAAGCCACTTTTGGAATGAAGATAGTGTCACACTTACAGTGACAGAAAAGATTGAAAAAGATCACATTATGAAAAAGATGTGAAAATTTGAAAACTTAGATTACATAGATGAATTCCAGGGGGAAAATATATGTAACTTTCCAAACCCAAGGAATAGAAAACCTTGGTTTATTCAATGTATTCTTGACAAGGCAAAATTACTAGCCAATCCGAATTAGTTACATAAACGCAAATAATATGAATCAATTAATAGCAAACTAAACCCAACAATGGGTAAAACAGATAATACAGCATAACAAGGTTGTGTTTAATCCCAAGCATGCAAGCTGAGTTTAACATTTTAAGAGATCCGTAATGTAATCTAACACATTAGCTGAATAAAGGGAGGAGGACAGGACAAATACCACAAAAGATCCAGTTAAAAAAAAAAGTATGCAATAAATTAACCAACCGGGATTGAACAACAACAATAACAATAATTCTCAGCAGATCGGTAATATAGAAAGCTATCTCTTTAAACTGACAATGGGTATCAAAACAATACACCCCATCAGACACCACCCTTAATAGTAAAACATTAGAAGTATTCTCCTTACAATCAGAAAAGGGATAAAGATGACTGGTATGTCGAATTCTGTTCAAAGTCGTACTGAGTCTAGTGCAGTAAGCCATATATCATACTAGGCAGTGCGGTAAGCTGTCATACATGCATGCCTACACACATAAATTAATACATGTATAAAAGTGAAAATAAAGCTGTCAATGTGACTATCTTCATATGAAACTCAAGCTACAGAAAATTAAAATTAATAATGGAGATCAACAAGTTTGTTGGATATAAGATGAATATACACAAACCATGTTAACAAATAGAAAATACCATCTTTATTGTAAATATGCCATTTACAATAGAAAACATGTCTTGTGAAACATACGATGAATCTGCTTACTTGGCAGCCATTCCAACATTCTTAAACATTCTTATATGCTTTCCTGTACTGTAGAGACTAGAAAGTTGGAACATGAAAGGAAACATACGTGCACATGACCACACACATGTGTGCACACACTTTCTCTTTCTCTTTCTCTCTCTCTCTCTCTGTCTCTCTCTCTCTCTCTCACACACACACACACAAATACACTCTCACATACATACAATTTACCGGAGTCCCTTGCAGTTAGGGTCCCAAATGGGACACTGATTGCATCAAGCATATGTGCGAACATGAGACTCAGAGGAGGAACTGAATAACATGGGAGCCATATGTGGGGTGGACTACCTGTGATGAGGGAGGTCTCCAGTTGTTATGGGGTAGCCATTGCAGAGTTTCTAGAACTCAGTCTCTGTCATGCATGTCAATTAATGGGCAGGCAGCAGTGGAATTTCAGCAGTAGCAGTTCCATAACGTGGGTGGACTTCTCCTGGCTGTGCAGCATCTAGGCCTGCTTTTCTGGCCCTCACAGAGTTTTTGTAAGCTATGTAATATATTTTATTACAGATATCTTGTTTGTATAAAAGAACTAGAGTGAATTCTGGCATAGGCAAGTTGGGACCTTGATTAACACAGTGCTTGGCAGCAAAATTGGTTGCAAGCAAAAGACCTTGAAGGAAATGGGGATCTGGGATAGATTTGGCCCACAGGACATAGTTGCTGACACCCGCTCTAAGCTAATAGACTCATTGGGTCCCCAAAACAGTGCTGAGTGGGAAGTGAGCAAAATGAGGAGGCAGCTATTCCTAGGATCCTCTGGCAAGCATAAGCCAAAAGCTGAGGCTTTAGCACAGTTGTTTTCAACCTTGGTTGCACACTGCAGTTCACGTGGAGAGTTAAAAAATGTGGTTGCCTGGATCTAACCACGGTTCTGCTTTGACTGTTCTGGGTGTGTCCTGGTGCTAGTGAATTGTCTAAGTGTCCCCAAGTGGCTGTAATGTGTAATCATGGTTGAGAACTGCTTGAACAGTTTAAATGATAAGAATGCAAGCCTTTTACAATATTTAATTTTAAAATGTTATAATTGTGGTTTCAGAATGATAATATTACAATAATAATAAATACATAGTTACACTGGAAAATATGAAATAAAGATTCCCATGTAAGAAATCGAGACGATTGTCTTTTTCAAAGAGAAAGGAAATGGGAAAACACAGTGGTAAAGCCGAGGCCACCACAGTTTGTGTCCGGCTTGAAGCTAAACTGCCGGCAAGGCCAGAGCAAGGTATGGATTAAAGCTAAGTAAGTGTCTGTGAGCCCAGGGCTGATTCAGCAGTGGAGCCTCCTCTGCAGAAGACAGCCACAACCCAGGATCAGAATGGAAGGATGGCACAAACTCAACAAATCCAATAATTGGCACTGAGGGAACAGAAAAAATGGAAGAGGCTGAAACAGACATTAAGATAATATTTCCCCAGAGAGACAAAGGAGTGATAAAGGATGAAATTGTGTCTATTACAAAAGAATAGAAGACTGCCCAAGAAAGATGGCATTTTGAAGGCAAGGATCTCCTTTCACTTCCTCCTGAGACTTCATTAAAACAACAACATAAAAGGTGAACAAATTGTGGTATATCCATCAAGGGGCTTTTACTCAGCAAGGAAAAGTCAAGAACATGGATGGGTCTCAGAAACAGTATGCCGAGTTAAAGAAGCCAGACCCAAAGGGGTACAGCTTGTATGAGTCCATTTGTATGAAATCCTAGAACAGGAAGACGAATATATAGTAACTGAAAGTATATCAATGTCTGCATGGGGCCAAGGGATGAAGAGGAGATCAACTGGAAACCTTTTGGGGTGTGTTATAGGTTCTATATCTTGATTGAGGTGGTAGCTAGCCCTAATCTCTGATTTTTACATATAAGAAACCTGGGATCAGGAGAAGTTGAATGAGTCGTCAAAAGTGAGGTTAGCTTATTAATCAGAGAGAAGATATTCACACCTGATTATCAGTAATAGATGGTTTCCATTATGCTGTATATGGGTCAATAGGAAAAGTGCTTCTCCCCAAGCACTTGACAAAACCCTGACCCAGCCATAAACATCCTCTTATACAAGTATAAAGCATAGGTGTGAAAGTATAACCATTCTGCATTCCAGCCACCTACTTCTACACATGGTTGACATTCTCACATGTCCCTTTACCCTGACTTGTTTGTGTTTATATTTACAAATGAAAACGTAGTTTTTCATTAATATTTTCTTCTGAGGAATCATACTGTAATATACAGTTTTGTAACCTGACTTTGTTTTTCTTTCCCTTTGTATTGTGTGGTGTGACGAGTATTCTGCCTTGCTGCTTATAGTCTGCCACTTAAACCTGAAACATTTCTTGCATAATAATACATTTTTTTCCTCAAAGATTGGAAACAGGAACTTAAGCTCCCTACTGAATCCTTCCACATACCCTGTTTCATGCTCTGAGCTTTCAGTTTTGGTTCCCTTAATCCATATGTCAGATGATTCCCCACTGGAGCCGGGGCTGCCCTGTTTTACTACTGCCGCTTTGTAAAATACATTAATAGCTGACGTGGCAACTGGATGCCACTCACTCATCTCTTGTCATTTACAGGAGGACTAATAACAACGAATGCAACTAACATGTATTTCTCCCTCGATAAACGCCAGATGTTGTACTAAGTTCTCGACGTAGTAGTAGACAACTTATTTATAGTGCTTGTTAGGTCATGGGCATTTCTCCTGGTGCTTTTCACATATTTCCATGTGTTAACTCACTTAATTTTTACAGTAGCCCCATGAGGTAGAAACTGTCACTATCTTTGTGTTAGGGGGAAAACAAGCAAAAAGAACTTGAGTCACAGCGAGGTCAGTTATTTGCCTTGGGTCGTAGCATTTAGCACCAGGATTGAAATCCTGATGGATCTGACCTCAAATCCTATGCCCATAACCAATAATGTGCGACTCTGTGTCAAGGCTGAAATGAGCGGTATGACAGGGCCCACTCAAAGTCTGCTGGGCAATGATGGGTGTGGTTTCTGGAATGAATGTCCCGACTCCAGCCTTCTGTCCAAGAGACTCATCATTGCACACTGTTGCCTTGTATCATCTCTCCTTTTTTCAGACTGTGTGGGAACTGTTTCTCTGGTGTCAGAGTGAAGTAACAGGGACAGACTTGAAGTGAAGTAACAGGGACAGGCAAGATGTACATGGACAGGAAGGAAGGAGAGTTTTCAGAGGGGAGCGTATCACCAGGATGAATTCAGTTCCCTGGATGCATTGTCAATGTGTGTTTCTTTGTCTTCTCTGTACTCACCCTCTTCTTTCTGACCCACACATCCATCCCTTGGCCTTTTCACCCTGTATGTCAGGTACTCATGCCCCTTCCTTGCCATGTCTACTTCATTCCAAGGGCAGTCATTTCTACTTCTCCCCTTGACCATATCAGCCACTCTCTGGTCCCGTCATCCTTCTGTCCCAAAGAACCTGTAAAGCACAGCCATATAATTATATGTATGTATTTAGACAGAGTGTGATTTATGTAATACATTCAAAAAGTGAAAAGTCTGGATCAAAGTGTAAGAATGACTTCTGAATGGTTAGGCATATTGCAGAAAATTAGACTCACACACGGTTAGTGGAAGTGTATATTGGTATAAATATCATTGAAAATCCTTAGGAAAATATCACTTTATGCTTAAAAGTACTCATGTGCTTCTCCTGGGAAACTGTAGAGCAGGGACTCAAAATCGTAGACCCACTTTGAAGCCCTGGCTGTGTTTCACTGGGTTTTTTGGCCACCCCCGCTGGAGGTGCTCTGCAACCCTGGTCAATCTGTGGATATTGTTCCATTACTTTTGTGTACAGGGAACTTCATTACTTTCTTATTTTAAAACTGTCAGTTCAAATATTAAAACACCGAGAGGTAAAAAAGAAAAAAAGCACTGAAAAGCATATTCTGACCAAGAAACAAAATATGGCCATATATAATGCATAACACATGAAAAGAAATGTGCAGTGGGATCCAGTGTTGTGTGGCAATGGGTTTACCAACATGATTTGGAGTACGCGTATCTGTAACCTAATTGTAGAAGCATGTAATACAAAACACTAACGCTTGCATGGGCAACACGGACACACAGACCACACATTCTTCCCTTTCTCTGAGACAGAGATGATGATGCTTCCTGTCTGTCACAAGGTTGAGTGAACACAACATGCCTTTAGGTCCAGAACATTCTTCCTACAGAGACCAGATGTCCAGAAAGCTCTGTCTGCTGGATTCAGGGAACGCCTCTCCTCATTTCTGTCACCGCTATTTGCAAAAGCCTCCTTCTCTGAGATCTTCAAAGCTGCAGTTCTAGCCACAGTCTGCAGGGAGGTACTCAGTTCTATTTCTAAGGATACATTAATGAAAAATTATTAATGTTGCAGAAGAAAAAATTAATTCATTCTAGTTTTGCAGGCAGGTTATGAAATAGTTCTGCAGCCCGAATAGCTCTGGAATAAATATAAATAGAGGTCGGTAGAAATGGTTCAGATGGATGTATTCTCAAAAGTGGTTTTGTCGATGATCTCAAATCTACATCACATGCATTCATTTAACAAATACTAATTAGGTCCTTCTTCTATGCCAGACACTACCAGCCCAAAGTGACTCCTAATCTGAAAACCCATGGCCCAAACAGATTACACCCATCTGGTCCAAGACAGAGAACTCCACCTTATCCAAGACACCTGGTTCCCACCCCAACAGGAGTGACTAGCACAAAACATCATCCCTGGCCTGCTCACAAAAAATCTGTCGATGAGACCTGAAAGCTTGCCATTTCAGGGAGAACCAGTGCAGTCTCTGGAGGAACACTCAGGGTATGGAGGCAGACCAATATACATGAGGACATAATTCCTGTTCTGCCACTGACTTGGCTGGGAAATGTACCCGACATCTGTGAACCTTTTAAATATTCATGATCTGAAAAGGGACTGTGGATAGAATTATCATGGATTTTCTGTGAGGAGGTCAAGAGAAACCTAGTGAGTCTGCCCAACACTGAGCAAATGTTGGTTGCCACTGGGCAAGGGTTGGTTTTCTTCGTATCCCGTTCTTTCCGTGCCATAGCAGGGATGCTGATGCCATGCACTCAGTGGCATGGCAGTGATGTAGGCAGAATTCCAGACTAACACAGGAAGTACCAGTAGGAACGCACGTGATGTCATAAAGGGTACTCACTACTATGTCTGTGTGGGAGGATCAGCCAGTACATGGTGGGGCCTGAGCGGAAACCCAGGCGGTCTGGGTGAGAAGTACTAGCTGCTTTATAATACTCTTGAGATCACCTGTAATTCTGGCAGCACAACTGTGAGACAGGGATTGTGCTGAGATGCCAGAGTTCAGCAAGTGGACGTGCGCCTGTGTGTGTTTTGTCTTCAGCATCTCTCTCTGTCCGGTCCCTCTGTGGCTTTTTATCACATGTGCTCTTGTCCAACACAAGGCCTTGCCTGAGGCTGTAGCTGTAGCTGTTGGCTAGCTCACTTTTACACCTTCTTCCCCTCAGTGACGTTATTTCTGAAGTAACGCGTGTTCTCAAAAATGACTCTGACTCAGGAATACCTGTGCTCCATATATTGACCATGTGCCCTTAACCCTCACTTTAATCTTTGATTTTTTTCCCTTTCATCTATGGACTTTCATGAAAATGAGTTGGTTTCTGGACATCCTCCAAATGTCACCAATAGGGGTCTTTGTTGTTGTTGTTGTTGTTGTTGTTGAGTACTGTTATGGACTCATAGCTTTTTAACATACTGATGGGCTCCAAACCCCGGTTAAAGCATTTTTGAGTAAAGGAATGACAAGATTTGACTTACACCTTAAAAAGTCACTCTGCCTCCTGTGTTGAAAATAGATGGTAGGGGAGTCAAGGGCAAAAGCAGAAGGACAACTTGGAAGGCAGCATAATCCAGGAGACAGATGTTGGTGACCTGGCCAGGGTAGGTAGCAATGGAGCGGGTGAGAAGTGGCCAGACTCTGGATATCTTTTAAAGGTAGAGCCAAGAGAAGATACATCCATCCTGATCGGTTGGATGTAGAGTGTGAGAGAACGAGAGCACTCCAGCCCCACCTCCAAGTTGTGGGGACCAAGCATCAGGAATGTCTAGGTCAGACGCTCTGCCCACATTTAATTTCACTTCTAATGGCACACAGGGAAAGTCCCAACAGTCGAGAGGAGCAGGACTGTCCTGACAGTGGGTCACACACGGTGAAAGCAATGACCCCCCTACAGAAGTTCATCTGAGGCCTGGCCATATCAGTACATTGCAGAGAGGTCAGCAGTGACCGAAATTTTATTCATAAGGGTGCCCTGAGACAAGGTGTACATTTTGAAATTGGTTGAGGTCTGCTTGACGGTCCAGGAGATGGTCTACCTTCGTGAATGCTGCAAGACAGTAGAGGGGAAAAGAAAAGCGCTCTGTTTTCATTGTTGGCTACAGTGTGTTGGGTACAGTGTTTTATTTATGTCATTTAGATCCTGTTACTGTAGTGGTTTTCAATATCTGCTGATTTTCTTTCTAGTAATTCTGTCACTTGCTTAGGAAGAGTTGTCTCTTGGGCTGAAAGCATTTCAGGCTGGGCAAAAAGAAAGCTTGCTCTGGATATTTCAAACTGAGTATTGTTGAGGGCAAGGCTGGAGGCAGGAGGGCAGCTTGAGAAGCTGTTACATCAGACCCACCTGTCATTAAAGCTTGTACTACACCGGCAAAGAAGTATAACTTGCTGATTGTTCACAGAATGCATTTGGAGATTGGATTTGGGAGGTGCGAGAGAGCTTGTCTCCCAGGTGTTGGTGTGGTTGTTAGGTTAGAGAAGCCTGAGAGAAGGCAAGATTAGGACCCCTTCCAGGTGTGTGGCTAGTGTCTAGTCCAACCCATGGACACATGCACCTCTGTTCTTTATAATTCCTGCTCTATTTCTTAAGAGGTTCAACACAGTTGCTTCCTCTCCCAAGATTCCTCCCCTGATTGTGCCACCTGTGAGATAAGGCTGTTGTATCTGGACAGGCAGAGGAGTTTGTTTTCTGGGGTTTGTGTGGCGGGTTGGCACTTTACTTGCCCTACCATGGAGTTAGCTCACGTCATGGTAAGTGGACCATTGATGTGTCTCAAACGTGTCTTTTTGTTCTCAGTTGCAGAATGCCATGACCATGGTAGCCCTTTTCAAGGAAGAAAGAAAGGTGGGAATTCTGTCCGGGATAATTTTGACAAGAGGAACTGTCATCATGAACATGGTGGGTATGAGCGTCCACCTTCACACTACCAGGAGAATGATGGAAGCGTGGAGATTCGGGATGTCCACAAGGACCAACAACTAAGACAGTAAGTGACCAGGCAGCTTGGTTTGCAAGTAGCAGCTCCCGGGACTGTGCAACCCTTTCATTCTCTGTGGTCTTCCTTTTCTTCTCTCATTAAAGCACTGAAGAATGCTGGAAGTGGAATAGTGGCTGAGCAATCCTAATTGTAGCCCTGGCGTCAGTGAGTGGAGCATGTAGAGAAGATGTTCTTAGATTTAATGGATACCCGCCTTCTCTCCTCTTCCCCACAGCACTCCGTATAGCATCCGATGCGACAGAAGAATGCAATGGCATAGTAAAGACGAAATCTGTATTACCACGTGGAGAAATAGAAAACCTCCAGGGAGAAAAATGAGGCAGAACACACAGGATGGATACACAAGGACTGACTGGTTCAAGGTCACAGTGAGTATCTGGGTGGGGTCTGCATTAGGTAGACTATGCTGGAACCTGATAGAAGGAAGACCACTTAAAACACCCTAAGCTGATTATTCGGAGGAGAGCTTCGGAATAGGGGGAAGGGAGTTTAGGGAATCCATATTTGGCACAAAAATAAGAAATCATGTCAGCGGTCCTTTCTTTAGAGGTCTAAGCTAAGTAGAAGGTCGGAAAAAAAGAAAGAAAAAAAAAAACAGCTGGTTGGTTCTGTTCTCCATCCTTAGTTTCATGTTGTCTCTCCCTTCTCTCCTATTTCTTCTTTTTACCTTTAGATTCCTAACGGGATAAAGTATGACAAGTCATGGCTAATGAATTCAATCCAGAGCCATTGCAGTGCCCCCTTCACTCCGGTTGATGTAAGAGAGGATGGTGAAGCCAGATGAGTGGGCACGGGGGACGAGGAGAGGCCTAGCTCAGCAGGGGCCATTGGCCTCTGATGCTGTTGCTCTTGCCTTCACTCCCTGTAGTTTCACTACATCCGAAATCGGGCATGCTTCTTCGTCCAGGATGCTAGTACTGCCTCCATATTGAAGGATGTCAGTTATAAGATTTGTGATGACGAGAACCGAAAGGTGTGTGTTGAGGGCATTCCCTGTACTTAGTCTCTGGGCAGGAAGACAGGCCAGGGGGCTGGTCGTCCTCTTTGGGATTAGAGGTCCTGGTACTTACCACGCTGCCTCCCTGCAGATATGTATATTTGTCAATCATTCTACTGCACCCTACTCTGTGAAGAATAAGTTGAAGCCAGGCCAAATGGAGATGCTTAAGGTAATACAGACTCAAGGATCATTGTATGCTCACTTCCTGGACCCACCTCTTCTTCCCCTGGTCCCCTCTTTCCCTGTCACCACCACCGCCGCCGCCGCCGCCACCACCACCACCACCACCACCACCACCACACCACCACCACCAGAGCCTCAGAGCCTCTGTCTTCATCTCTATCTCTGCAGCTGACTATGAACAAACGGTACAATGTCTCCCAACAAGCTCTTGATCTCCAGAATCTCCGCTTTGACCCAGGTATGGCTGACAGCAGCAATTCTAAGGCAAGCGGGGGCAGAGTGGTCTGCCTGAGAGGGAGACTTAGGGATGGCAATTTACGGAGCGGTTGGTGCTGACTCTGGTCCAGCCATGGCCCTCCCAGCCTTCTGATTCCCTTCTCCTGGCTTCTTCAAGACTTGATGGGCCGTGACATTGATATAATCCTGAATCGAAGAAACTGCATGGCTGCCACCCTGAAGATCATTGAAAGAAATTTCCCTGAGGTGAAGCCTTGGGCCCAGTGCTGGTATTTAGTTAGAGGGGTGGAATAGATAGGGTGGAGGGCAGATTTGTCTCCAAGGCCCAAGATAGTAGCCCCCACTCTAACTCTTCTTGACCCAAAGCTATTGTCTTTGAACTTGTGCAACAACAAACTGTACCAGCTGGACGGCCTGTCTGACATTATAGAGAAGGCTCCCAAAGTCAAGACCCTGAACCTCTCCAAAAATAAGGTGAGAAGGGGGAGCCAGATCAACTTTGGATGGAGGGTGGATGGCAGTACACATCAGGATAATGGCAACAGGCAGGCAGAGGTACCTGTGGGTGACTATGAGGGCTGGGGGAATTCGGGACCCACGGTCCCAGGTGTCTCTCTTTCCCTGGCCCTCCTTCTCCAGTTTCCTCCCCATCTTTCTTAGCTGGAGTCGGCGTGGGAGTTGGGCAAGGTGAAAGGGCTGAAGCTCGAAGAGCTATGGCTAGAAGGGAACCCCTTGTGCAGCACCTTCTCGGACCAGTCCGCCTATGTAAGGTCAGTGGCAACCCCTATCGCCCTTCCTGGGCACCTTTGCTCCTTGGGTGACTGAGCTGTGTCTGAAAGTGCCCTTCTGCAGGAAGAAGCAGTGTTGGTCCTCTAGGAGGACCACAAACCTCCCCTCCTACACACACACACACACACACACACACACACACACACACATTCCTTTCTCTGTGTTACTCACTCATCTGTGCTTAGAGGTCTCCTTTCCTTCCTCTGACATGCTCCCCTTTTCACCTGCTCTGGGGTGCGTTTCCTGCCTGTCTCCACCAAGCCTCCTCCAGCGTGCCCTCCGTGAGTGTGCTCCAGGAAGTAGGACTCCCCCACCTCCCCAGGACCAGCAGTGTTCAGATCCTGGTGCCCTGGACTGAGAAGAGTCCTTTAGTCCAGGGCCTCATGCTGAGACAGGCCTTCCTGCCTCCATGCTGAGATGGGGCTTCCCTCCCCTGTCCTGAGAGGCGTTCTCTTTCTCTTGCTCCAAAAAGGTCCCCCCACCTGTCCTGGGCTGGCATGGGGGCTTCCCTGTTTCATACTGAGGGCCGAGGCCCTGGGTGGCTGCTGTCATGCCATCTCTTCCTCTGGCCCAGTGCCAGGAGCTGGGCCCTCCTTGGGGAGAAACCTGGGTTTCCTGAGTCAAGGGACCAGAAGCGGGCCACGTTCCTGAGGCAGGAGTGGAAGGCAGAAGGCCGAGGAGGTTGGGGAGACAGAAGGACAGGCCTCTCAGGGCACTGCCTCTCCTTCCCTCCACACCTCACATTGTCCTGCCTGGGCCCTCAGAGGAGTCCTGGGTAGCTCCAGACGGGTACATTCCCCAGTCAAGGCACCAGCACAGAGGGGCACAGGAGTCAGTGACCATCAGAAGAGAATGCAGTGGTCGGGAGAGGGGATCCCCAGGCTCTGAACCCCATGCTGAGCTGGGGCCTGACCCTTCACTCCTCCTGGGAGAAGGTCTCCTGTCCCCGTGGCTGCTCTGTTTCCCATGCGCAGCTCAGACTGAGCTCACACAGGTGAGAAAGGCTCCAGCTGCATCCAGTGGGCCCCAGCCCAACAGGTGCATGTTTTCCTTTCCTGCCTCAGTCCCCAGGGCCAGCCAGGGGGCAGTGAGAGAAAGGGCTGCAGCAGGGGAGCCCTTTTCTCCTCTATTCCTCCCTAAACTCCACCTCCGCAGTAGAGCGTCTTTCCTTTCCCTTTGCATTGCATCCTGTTTCTCCCTTGTCTCTCCTCTCCTATGTCTCACCCATCTCTCCCTCCCCTACCTTCACCCCATTTCTGATGTCGTCCCCTGTGCCTTCCCCTTTCTGCCTCCTGAGCCCGGCCTCACTCACCTCCCTGTCCCAGCATCCTGGGCCATCCCTAAGGGCTGACGTGGTCTTGGCCAGGGCCTGGTCAGGCAAGTTGATGGACAGCCAGTGAGGTAGCAGAGCCCTGGGCTCCCACCCCATTTTCTGCTCCCTGCAGAGCCTTCCACGGTGACTTGGACAAAGGGGAGGGAGGGAGGGAGGGAGGGAGGGGAAGAAAGCCCTGGAACCTGGGCTCCCAGTGCTGTTTCGTGTGGCACTGGAGAAAAGGGAGTCAGGACAGTCTAGATGGAAGCTAACCAGGAGGAAGGAGAGGGAGGAGAGTGAGAGGGAGTGGGAGAGAGACTGTGCCACCCTGAACTGTCAGTCACTTCATTCAATTTTTGGTTTTGGACAGTGCCATCCGGGATTGTTTCCCCAAGTTGTTACGCCTGGTAAGTATGTATAATACCGTCATCATTGTCTCCTCTTACTCAAGAACATGACCTCCACACCTGCCCTTAAGTCCTTTGGGTCTTGCCTAGATTACATGCTTGTATCAGACCCTCATCCATTTTACAGGCAGGGATTCCTGAAAAAGACAAGAATATTCTCCCTGAAAATGTGTACACACACAAACACACACACACACACACACACACACACACACACACACATTTGCATGTAATAGTAGAGATGTCCAGCACTCCATGAGAAAGCTGCCCACTGGAATTTCCAGGCCCATTTCCCACCTGGCCTCTGATGCTTGTCTCCCTGGGCATGTTCATCTTACTGGTCATCGAGCTCCACCTCCTTGGTCTCCACTGCTGACTTCCTCTTTCCTTCTCCAGGACGGCCGAGAGTTATCTGCACCAATGATTGTTGACATTGACAGGTCTAAGATAATGAAACCCTGCAAGGTGAGGAAGAAGGACCAAGCAAGATTTGGGGTGTTGTAAGGGAGGCTTTGTCCACCGCATAGATCCAAATTGTCTTTTGATTTCAGGAAAACTTTACTGGATCTGAGACCCTAAAGCATTTAGTCCTGCAATTCCTGCAGCAGTGAGTATCCCTGGAACCCTGGGACCATGAGGAAGGGGAGGGCTGAGGCAGGCTGGGCTACCCATGCACAGGTCAGCTCACGGGAGTTTTCAAGTCTCATCAGAGGTAGCCTATCCTCACTGCTTCCCCACAGGTATTACTCGATCTATGACTCTGGAGATCGACAGGGTCTCCTCGGTGCTTACCACGATGAGGCCTGTTTCTCCTTGGCTATTCCTTTCGACGCCGAGGACTCAGCCCCGTGAGTATCACGACTCAGACCCTGCTCTGGGGCTGTGTGTCTCCCCAGCAGACACAGGCCAACTCCTGGAAATGCCCGCACTGGGCGGGCCACCCACTCCTGCTCCTCTTTTTCTCCTAGGAACAGCTTGCGCAAGTACTTTGAGGATAGCAGGAATATGAAGACACTCAAGGACCCCCGTAAGTGTGTGATGGGGAAGAGTGGGCAAGGTAAGGGGGTGTGATGGGAACAATCACAGGGGCCAAGGACCAGGGTGTGGCAGCCCCCTGCCCCGCCCCGCCCCACCCTGCCGTTCCTTGCTTCTCTTCTCCTCTACAGACCTGAAGGGGGAACTGCTGAGGCACACAAAACGTGACATTGTGGACTCCCTCAGTGCGTTGCCCAAAACTCAGCATGACCTCAGCTCCATCCTGGTGGACATGTGGTGCCAGACGGTGAGCACCTGCTTCCTCCCTTGAGCAGGCCCAGAGAGCCAGAGGTGGGTAGGAGGTTAAGGAGGATCCTGAGCACCTGAGCTCTTCCCTTTCAGGAATGGATGCTCTGCTTTTCTGTCAATGGGGTTTTCAAGGAAGGTGAGTGTCTGTATAGTCCCCTCCCCAGATCCCCCGCTGCTCCCTCCCCCTGGCTGGGCTCCCTCTCAGAACTCCCCCAGCTTCCCTGATTTCATTCCTTTCCTTTCCTTCCTCTTCTTCCCTCCGTGTTTTCCCACCCCCACTCTGCCCTCAAACCACCCTGCTCTGACCTAGGTCCATGCCTGTCTGCCCTGCACAGCTCAGGCGTGTGTTAAGGACACAGACTGTGGAGTTTGGCAGCTCTCATCCCAGGTCCTTACTCTGTGAACTTGTGGTTGGTTACTTAACGCTTCAGTTTCCTCATTTGCAAAATGGGGCTAATAACCTATCTCTTGGGCTACTGTGAAATAGGCATTAAGTGAACTTGTGGTTTTCACAGGGCCCCACACATGATAGGGGCCCTGTCACTGGGAGCGGGTTGTTCCTGTTGCTGCCCTCCCCATTCCTGCCACATCCACCTGACTCCAAGTGAACACCTGTCCTGGTCTGCCCCGCCTTCTGTGTGAGTGTCAAGCAAGACTCTGACGGGGGATCACCGTGTGAGCATGTTAAAGCCTGTGCAACTCTAAGGTGGTGGTGTTTGTTGTCTTTGAAGTGGAAGGACAGTCTCAGGGCTCTGTTCTCGCCTTCACCCGGACCTTCATCGCTACCCCTGGCAGCAGTTCCAGGTTAGTGCTGTGTTGTGGGTGGGAGCACCCATCCAAGCTTGGGGCCCATGTCGTGGAAATGTGGTGGGTGCAGTCCTCAGGGTGTTCTCAGTATTGTGGAAGGCCAACAGGAAGATCCAAGGAACAGTCTAGCCGAGTGTTTAAGAGTGTGGGCCCTGGAGTCAGAATACAGATTCTGTTCCTCACCCCAACATTCACAAACTATGTGACCTTGATCAACTTATTCGACCTCTCTGTGATTCAGTGCCTTTTTCTGAAAATTGGAATAAGACTATCCACTTTGTTGGACTGTTGTACAGGGTAAATGCGTTGGGGTTAGAGCTAAAGGTCTAGTGAAGCTGGTAGACAGCCTCTCCAAAGGCGGACTCTGTGGGAGGGTTAGAGGGCACCAGCCAAAAAATCTGGGAGGCAGGCACAGTTAGGGATATGGAAGGAATTGGTTGTTGCGTGGCAGTGGTTAAGAAGGATCCTGTTGTTGGGGGTGTGGAGTTATCTACCTGTCCAGTTTGAGGGTGCATTTTTCTTTCCTGCAGTCTGTGCATCGTGAATGACGAGCTGTTTGTGAGGGACGCCAGCCCCCAAGAGACTCAGAGTGCCTTCTCCATCCCAGTGTCCACACTCTCCTCCAGCTCTGAGCCCTCCCTCTCCCAGGAGCAGCAGGAAATGGTGCAGGCTTTCTCTGCCCAGTCTGGGATGAAACTGGAGTGGTCTCAGAAGTGAGTGCTGGGGGTACATGGGGATGGGGAGAGTTGGGACATTAGAGGAATGAGTAGTGGAAACTCACATGCAATTTGGAAAAATAACTATCTAGATATTTTGCTCCCAAAAAAACAGGGGGGCCCATGAAAAAGGTATCATATTTTTCATTAAATATTTTTTAAAATGGCATAATGCCCAGATGACATTACCTTCCATTTGTAAAATCTGAAAGAATCAACCACAACAAACTACTGATAAACCAGTTCAGCAAGGTTGAAAGATACAGCATACAAAAATCATTTGTACTTCTATGTAGTTGCAATGGACAATCCAAAAAATGAAATTAAGAAAATAAGTCCATCTACAGTAGCATCGAAAATTATTAATAAAGTATGTAGGAACAACTTTAAGAGAAGAAGCGCAGATCTTATACTCTGAAATCTGCAAAACATTGCTGAAAAAAATTAAAGAAGACCTAAGTACATGGAAAGACATCCCACGTTCATAGATTGGAAGACTTAATATCATTAAGATGGCAGTACCACCCAGAACAATCTACAGATTCATTGCAGTCCCTGACAGAATCCCAACTGACTTCTTTGCAGAAATTGACAAGGTAATCCCAAAATTCATGTGGAAATGCAGTGGACCCCAAACAGCCAAAACCATCTTGAAAGAGAACAACGACGTTAGAAGACTCACACTTCCAGATTTCAGAACTTGCTACAAAACTACTTTAATCAAGATCGTATGGTACCGACATAGGAACAGACGTGGGAATCAATGGAATATAATTGAGAGTCCACAGATAATCTCACATATTTATGTCTAGTTGATTATCATTCAGGGTGCTGAAAAAATCCAATGGAGAAAAAAAATAGTCTTTTTTAGCAAGTGGTGCTGGGAGACGTGGCTATCCACTCGCAAAACAATTAATTTTGACCCCTAACTCACATCATGTGCAAACACTGGCAGAAAATGGATCAATGACCTAAAATAAGAGCTAGAACTGTAAAACACCGTAAGTGTACATCTTCATTACCTTGAATTAGGCAACCGTTTCTTTTCTTCTTCTTTTTTTTTAATATTAAAGTTCTAGGGTACATGTACATAACGTGCAGGTTTGTTACATATGTATACTTGTGCCATGTTGGTGTGCTCCACCCATCAACTCGTCAGCACCCATCAATTCGTCATTTATATCAGGTATAACTCCCAATGCAATCCCTCCTCCCTCCCCCCTCCCCATGATAGGCTCCGGTGTGTGATGTTCCCCTTCCCGAGTCCAAGTGATGTCATTGTTCAGTTCCCACCTATGAGTGAGAACATGCGGTGTTTGGTTTTCTGTTCTTGTGATAGTTTGCTAGGAATGATGGTTTCCAGCTGCATCCATGTCCCTACAAAGGACGCAAACTCATCCTTTTTTATGGCTGCATAGTATTCCATGGTGTATATGTGCCACATTTTCTTAATCCAGTCTGTCACAGATGGACATTTGGGTTGATTCCAAGTCTTTGCTATTGTGAATAGTGCCGCAGCACAAGCAACCAAAGAAAAAATAGGTAAATTGGACTTCATCTAAATTAAAAGCCTTTGTGCATCAGCAGACACCATCAAGAAAGCAGAAAACCGACTGATGGGAACAAGGGAAAATATTTGCAAATCACATCGCTGACAAGAAGAACCCTTACAACTCAACAACAAAGAGACAAGCCACCCAATTAAAAAAATGGGGAAATGATTTGAATAGACGTTTCTCCAGAGAAGATGTACAAATGACCAAGAAGTGCGTGAAAATCTTCTCAACATCATTAGTCATTAGGGAAACGCATATCGAAACCACAGTGAGTTACCACTTCATAGCCACTACGATAGCTTTAGTCAGTAAAAGGAAACATTACAAATGTCAGTGAGAATGCAGAGAAATTGGAAATCTCATGTATTACTACTGGGACCATAAAATGGAGCAGTTGCTGGGCAAACGATTTTGGTAATTCCTCAGAATCTTAAACATGGAGTTACCACATGATCCAGTAATCCCACTCCTAAGTGTATACCAAAAGAAATGAAAATATATGCCCATTCAACAACTTGCACATGAATTTCCATAGTGGCATTATTCCAAATAGCCAAAAAATGGAAACACATCGATTGACCTTTAGCTGAATGGATAATGTGGTACATCCATACGGTGGAATATTATTGGAATATTATTCATTCATGAAAAAGGATGTAGTTGTGATATACGCTATGACGTGGATGAACCCCAAAAACATTATGTGCTAAGTGAGAGCAGCCAGTCACAAAAAGCCACATAATTATATGATTCCATTCATATGAAGTGTTCAGAATAGCCAGATCCGTAGAGACCGAAAGCAGAGTAGTGGTTGCCAAGATCTGGGGAAGAGGGAGAACAGGGAGTGATCTCTAACAGTTAAGGAGTTTCTTTTTGAGATGATAAAAATAGTTTGGAATTAGATAGTTGTGATGGTTGCACAATCTTGTGAATAGACTTAAAAGCACTGAATTGTACACCTTAAAATGGTGACTGCTACAGTATGTGCATTATATCTCAATAAAAAAGAAACGTATTATTGAATTTCCACTTGTTATTTCTTGAACATCTTTCTTTATCAATGTGTATTAAGCTCCCTTGTTCATTTGAATACCCCTATGTTTCTGATTTGAATTCCAGTGGGCATTAATGTCAGGGATAGGCGTTTTGGTTTTCCCTAGGCCTTTTTTCATTGTTACAATAGTGCTCATATTGGTACATGTGACCCAGCAAAAAGGTAGCATACATTAAGGGTGGCATTGCATAGTCAGCGTGTCTGTCCTGGGGTAGTAATGGAGAGCACCTGTTGTTCTCCCACCCCAGGTGCCTTCAGGACAATGAGTGGAACTACACTAGAGCTGGTCAGGTCTTCACTATGCTCCAGGTGAGGTCTGGGAATCAAGTGAGTAAAAGACAGCTGTCTCTGGGTCGTCAGGAGGGCCAAGAAGATGGAGGCCGGGTAGTGTGGGGATGGAACTCAGGGCACCTGGCTCTACTAACATCCCAACTCCTGTTCTTTACTTTCTCTAGACCGAGGGCAAGATCCCAGCGGAGGCCTTCAAGCAAATCTCCTAAAAGGAGCCCTTCGATGTCTTCTTTGTCTTCGTTCACATCCTCTTTGTTTCCTCTTTTCACCAGCGTAAGGCCTGGCTGACCAGGAAGCCAGAGTTAACTTGCAGGCCGCATGACATAACCACCCAGAGAGCCAGTTGCTCTGTGTATTCGCCCCACTCATGATCGCCGTTTTATTTTCATAATAAAGAGTGACGTTACACGTTGTACTTTGTGTGCCCTGGATTGCTCTTCCCCTGCCCCAACCGTGAGCCAGCGGGGCCAGGACTGAAAGCACTGCATCCCTGTTCATCCCTGGCTGGCCTTAGCAGATACATCAATCTGGCTTGCCTTCATAGGTAATTTTGTCAATAAATCCTGATGAAAAAGGACACACGCTCCTTCCAGAGATTGGCCTTGAGAGACAGTGGGACTCTGTCAGATGCTCGACCTGGAGGCCCACAGAAGCAGGCATGTTACCTTGGCACACCAGGGGCTTCCATCCACCGTCCCAACCCCTCCCTTTCCCGAAGATGCACTTTTCAAGGAGGAGTCTCAGGGTAGCACCTGCAGTGGGGGTGATGCGGGGAGACTCAGCCCATCTGCCCAGCACACTCCTCAGAGAGCTGACACCGGGTGCTCCATGTCCATGTTCTTGAAGGGGTTCAGCCATTTATTTTCACTTCTAAACAAACAGTAGTAGCACAGAATCTCACCCTATGGTCAGTTCTCAACAACTGGCATTTATAGCAGTTCCGAATTGCAGGCAAGAGTTGAACGGAACATTTGCACAATTTATTGTCCACACTTCTGTGATGCTTGCATGTTAGACAATCAGCAGGCATACTTTTTGAAATTAAAATAATAGCAGTGTGACGTTTTCAAGTCACAGTCCTATAAATGGGACATAGGAGATGTACCACCAGTTTACAAATTATGCCTCCACTTTCGTGTTTGGCATACGTTATTTCCTGCCACTTGCCACCTTCCTACCACTTGCCACTTTTCAGTTCTTTATGTACGTGTACATTAGGGAGCCATATGTTGGAGTGTGAATTTCATAAAACTAGGAACTAAGGGGATAGTTGCCATTACAAAAAGAATAATGCCAACCTTGTTCTTCCCTGTAGTGCCTCAATAGCCAAAGACAAGCTCCTGTACCTCTCTAAGCCTTGGTCCTCTCACCCAGGGAACAGAGACCACACTGTGTGCTTCTCAGACTCATCGTGGGGACTAGAGATCATCTCCCATGTTACCCATCAACCACAGTGTCTGTTCAGCTCAGGCTCTCGGAGCTGCCAGGGGTCCTTTGTAGATAGGACCCATGGAACCCATCACATGGCCCCTATACTTCCTTTCTATACGTCAGGCTTCCACAGCCTTGACCTCCTTCCCTAGCCAGCTCGGACGCCTTCGTCTTCCAGTCACTCATCCTCCTGCCAATTCCCACGATTTCCTGTGGTCCTGTGCTCCCAGCACATGCTAACTCTGACACCTGAACTCTCTCATCTCTCATGCGCTCTACCTCTACACACACACACACACACACACACACGTCTCTCTGCAAATGGTCCATTAGGACACAATCTTGGAAGTTTAAATGGTGAGGCAAAGTGTATGCTTCCCAAGATTATTTGTGAAGTTAGAGGGAGGAGACATGAGTACTCACATACATTGTTTCCGAGCATTTAAATTGACATAGCCATTTTTCAGAATCATTGAGAACAATTCAGTCATAAATACTTGAATACATATATATGTGCACATAAATACATATATGCACACATTTTTATGTAAAAGTAATCATAATGCAGATACAGTTTTATATCCTTTTCATTTTAGTTAACAGAGTCATTAACATAAAGCTATTCATGTCATCATGCTATAATTTTATGTAGATCTGCAGTGATGACTTTCTTTTACTCTTGACATTTTTCATTTATGTGCTAATTGTGTGGAGTGTGGAGGGGAAACTTTGATTAGGACAGAAAGCAGCATATGGCAGCCACAGCCAGGAGAGTCCATCCACAGCTGCTCTGTTCTTTTCCTTGGGCCTTGGCACACTCTCCTTAGGGACAGGGTGGCAGGGTGGCTGGGGCTGTGGAATTCATAAGGACTCATCCCTGAGAAGAGACATTATTTCCCATATGTCACTTGTTTTCCTGCCCATGGCATATGATGGCATCAAGTTTATAGACACCTCCAACAGGGTGTACTTTTTTTTAGAGTTGGGGTCTCATTATGTTGCCCAGGCTGGACTCTAACTCCTGGGTGCAAACTCCTGGGCTCAAGCAGTCCTTCAGCATCAGCCTCCCAAGCAGCTGAGATTACAGTCACCCAGCAAAGTTGCACTTCTTACAAGGGTTACTGGTGTGGGTGGGTGGTGGATCCCTCCCTGTCCTCATCAGAGCCTAGGAACCTCAGTGTGGAAGGAGTCCAGAAGCAACTGCAGGAACTCCAGGGTGAGTGGCCTCAATGAGGCCCTTTTCTATCCCTCATCTCCAACTAACTTTTGTGCCTCCCTTCAGAATACCTCTGGCTCCTGTGTGTTACTCTGCACTCCTAATAGTTTGTCCCAGAACTTGCCTCCAACTGATCCCCTTACCCCTGGGGTTCCTGCCTATAGCTCCTGCCCTCAGCCTTAGTGCATAGCTGCTGCTGATCTTTACAAATATGGATTCCATTCATCCTAGTTATCTGCTCATGAGTCTTTAATGGCATCATTCCATTAATGATCTCAGAATTCCCCTCCATGTAGGACTCCTTATGATCCCACCCTCCTGTTACTCCTGTGCTGGAGAAAGCCAGTTGTTGGATATGAACCCTTCTCCCCTTCAATGGCCATATCCAAGGGCAGAAACCTCAAACCTAGGTCATGCAAGGTTAGGCACTGTTCCTCACCCACACCAAAATAAAATAAAGTGGGGAGAAGTGGCGTCTGGGTGTTCTTAGCACTCTAACCTGCATCAAAGAAAGGTGGTGATGTAATGACAGGAGGGCACAGTTTGTCGGGACTTGGGGATGTGATTTTCTGTGGCATGGCCTCAAAATCTGCATTTGTAACAGGATCCCAGGTATGATGGTTAATTTTATGTGCTAACTTATGTCTACTTAGGTAGGCCACGTACTTATCCACGTACCCAGATATTCGGTCCAACATTATTCCAAATGTTTCTGTGAAGGTATTTTTAGATGAGATTGCCATTTAGATCTGTAAACTTTGAATAAAGCAGATTACCCTATAGAATGCCAGTTGACCTTATCCAATCAGTTGAAGGCCTTCAGGAATAAAAAGATTTACCTCCCTTGAGGAAGAGGGAATTCCGTCAGCAAAATGCCTTCAGACTTGAACTGCAGCTCTTCACTGGGTCTCCAGCCTGTCAGCCTTTCCTGCAGGCTTTCCAGGCTCCACATTCATGGCAGATAATTTCTTTAAAAGTACACACACACACACACACACACACACACACACAATGTTGGATCTGTTTCTTGGTAGATCCCTCACATACCAGGTAATGCTTAAGCTACTATTTCATGGATCCCACTTTGAGTAGCAAGAAACTACAGAATGTCTGGCATGTCTGTACATGGCCTCATCTGTAATCATGGTAACTTCAGCATTGTTTGTGAGATCAAAATTATAGGAAAAACAAAAATGTCCATTACCATTAGTCCAAAAAATGCACCGTGGCTCATTCTTACAGTGGAATATGCTATAGTCATGAAAATAAATGCCCTAGACCTGTAAGAATCAGACCATATATTCATATATATGCAGAAAAATGTAATTACATATCATGATCATATGGAAAATAAAGACACCTACAGTATGAAAAATATGCATACAACATATATATAATACTTTAAAGATGTTTTTATTCATGACAAAATTATGAAGCAATTTATGGAGAATATAAACACCACACTCTGGTTATGAGTTACATCTGAGGAGTAAAGGAAGGACAAGTGAAATGAGGGGATGGTCTCAAACATTTGTCAAGTTTATTGTTTAACCTGGGTAGTAGATACACAAGTGTTCACTTCATAGCTCTCTATAGCATTTTGTATATTTGATATGTTGAATAAGTAACACAAATTTTAGAAGCTGAAGGTTTATTCTATCATAAACATATACTCATTTTACCAGTGACTCATATGATTAAAATACAGTAACTGTAGAGATCAAAATATCAATAACCGGGAAAAAACTCTTAACATATTACTGTGTTTCTTTCCCTTATTTTCTTTTTGCTTGCATACATGAAATTACATTGCATGTATATTGCATTGACATTTCATAAAGCTGTGATAGATACACAGTTTTGTGCTTTATTGTTTTCTTGATGTTTTAATTAATATTAAATGATTATTTAATATTCATTTATATTTTATTAATATTACTGAATATTAAATGAATTCATGGGGAAAGTATTGAACTTTAATTTTTTATTGAACCATCTATAGATGCACCTGTCTCATTTCTATTTTTATTATTTAGTTATTTATTTATTTTATTATACTTTAAGTTCTAGGGTACATGTGCACAACATGTAGGTTTGTTACATATGTATACGTGTGCCACGTTGGTGTGGTGCACCCATTAACTCGTCATTTACATTAGATATATCTCCTAATAATATCCCTCCCCGCTCCCGCCACCCCATGACGGGCCTTGATGTGTGATGCTCCCCACCCTGTGTCCAAGTGTTCTCATTGTCCAATTCCGACCTATGAGAGAGAACATGCGGTGTTTGGTTTTCTGTCCTTGTGATAGTTTGCTCAGAATGATGGTTTCCAGCTGCATCCATGTCCCTACAAAGGACACAAACTCATTATTTTTTATGGCTGCATAGTATTCCACGGTGTATATGTGCCACGTTTTCTTAATCCAGTCTAACACTGATGGACATTTGGGTTGGTTCCAAGTCTTTGCTATTGTGAATAGTGCCGCAATAAACATACATGTGCAAGTGTCTATATAGCAGCATAATTTATAATCCTTTGGGTATATCCCCAGTAAAGGGATGGCTGGGTCAGATGGTATTTCTAGTTCTAGATCCTTCAGGAATCACCACACTGTCTTCCACAATGGTTGAACTAGTTTACAGTCCCATCAACAGTGTAAAAATGTTCCTATTTCTCCACATCCTCTCCAGCACCTGTTGTTTCCTGACTTTTTAATGATCACCATTCTAACTGGTGTGAGATGGTATCTCATTGTGGTTTTGATTTGCACTTCTCTGATGGCTAGTGATGACGAGCACTTTTCCGTGTGTCTGTTGGCTGCATAAATGTCTTCTTTTGAGAATTATCTGTTCATATCTTTTGCCCACTTTTTGATGGGGTTGTTTGGTTTTTTCTTGTAAATTCGTTTAAGTTCTTTGTAGATTCTGGATATTAGCCCTTTGTCAGATGGGTAGATTGTAAAAATTTTCTCCCATTCTGTAAGTTGCCTGTTCACTCTGCTGGTAGTTTCTTTTGTTGTACAGAAGATCTTTAGTTTAGTTAGATCCCATTTGTCTGCTTTGGCTTTTGTTACCATTGCTTTTGGTGTTTTAGGCATGAAGTCCTTTCCCATGCCTATGTCCTGAATGGTATTACCTAGGTTTTCTTCTAGGGTTTTTATGGTTTTAGGCCTAACATTTAAGTCTTTAATCCATCTTGAATTGATTTTTGTATAAGGTGTAAGGAAGGGATCCAGTTTCAGCTTTCTACTTATGACTAGCCAGTTTTCCTGGCACCATTTATTAAATAGGGAATCCTTTCCCCATTGCTTGTTTTTGTCAGGTTTGTTGAAGACCAGATGGTTGTAGATGTGTGGTATTATTTCTGAGGGCTCTGTTCTGTTCCATTGGTCTATATCTCTGTTCTGGTACCAGTACCATGCTGTTTTGGTTACTGTAGCCTTGTAGTATAACTTGAATTCAGGTAACGTGATGCCTCCAGCTTTGTTCTTTTGGCTTAGGATTGTCTTGGCAATGCGGGCTCTTCTTTGGTTCCATATGAAATTTGAAGTAGTTTTTTTTTTCCAATTCTGTGAAGAAAGTCATTAGTAGGTTGATGGGGATGGCATTGAATCTATAAATTACCTTGGGCAATATGGCCATTTTCATGATATTGATTCTTCCTAACTGTGAGCATGGAATGTTCTTCCATTTGTTTATGTCCTTTTTTATTTTTTTGAGCAGTGGTTGGTAGTTCTCCTTGAAGAGGTCCTTCACATCCCTTGTAAGTTGGATTCCTAGGTATTTTATTCTCTTTGTAGCAATTGTGAATGGGAGTTCACTCATGATTTGGCTCTCTGTTTGTCTGTTATTGGTGTATAGGAATGCTTATGATTTTTGCACATTGATTTTGTATCCTGAGACTTTGCTGAAGTTGCTTATCAGCTTAAGGAGATTTTGGGCTGAGACGATGGGGTTTTCTAAATATACAATCATGTCATCTGCAAACAGCACCTGTCTCATTTCCTGAACCATGCGTTTGAACGAACGGATTGGAAATGCCAAATCTGTCTTATACTAAATAATGTTACATATCTGAGACTGCTCTTGAGCTTTTTATAGTTTTCCTTTAAACTGTATGTCAACCAGTTTATTCCCAACAAAGATGAAGGTGCAGCACCACAGAACAATTACATTGCCTGGCAATGCAAACCCCATTCACATGACTCTCCTTTTGTATGGTTGGGAGGAGTAACAATAAATATAATGAATAATACATATGTGTATTCAGCACTAGAAGATGCTGGGCATTTGATATGGTTTGTCTCCGTGTCCCCATCCAAATCTCATGTTAAATTATAATCCCCACATATCAGGGGAGAGGCCTGGTGGGAGGTGATTGGATCAAGGTAGCAGATTTCCCCCTTGCTCTTCTTGAGGGAAGTTTCCTGAGGCCTCCCTAGCCATGCATCCTGTACAGCCTACAGAACTGTGAGTCAGTTAAACCTCTTTTCTTCATAAATTGCCCAGTCTCAGGTAGTTCTTTATAGCAGTGTGAAAACGGACTAATATAGCATTGCTCTGAGTGCTTTCAATGCAACGATCCATTTAATCTTCACCTCAACTTTAAGGGGCAAGTACCATCCCAATTCCCATATAGCACATGAATAAAGGTGAACTTCGGATAAAAGAAACTGCTTACTCAAGATTAGGTGTCTCTCAACTAAAGAGCAAATCCACATATATCTCAGTGCACAACCCCCACGCCCACAACCACTGTTCCTGTATTGAGTCTTCTCTGTTAGAGCTGAGGCCAGCACAGAAGGAGGGACTCACCCAAGGTCCTCTGGTTCAGCATGGCTGCCAATATTACTTTATTCTCATTTATGCTCTATTTTAAAGACTTGGTGGGAAATGCACCACTGGTATCAAACTAGAGCGAAATAAGATGATTGGAAATCACCTGAAATAAAAGCAAATTATTTTCTTGTCTTTCTTAAAATTTCTTGCTTTTCCCAAGACACAGAAATGACACCAAAAACTCATACATTAGGTAAATATCTGTATATTTCTCTTTTCTGCCTATATTTCCAGATGTTCTCTAAGATAAATATTATATATGGCTTATTTAAAAGACGTCTCTCTTATGGGAGGAAGTGAACTGGGACTGAGCAGTAGTATTTCCAATTCTTACAATGTACCAGACATCTCTGTACTTTTTCTTTTTTCCCCACCAGAACTCTCTGAGGAAGGTAACATTATTCCCATTTTACAAAGATCAAGGATAAACCCACAGAACACTATAGTTTTTCAGGGTCGCACATCAAGTCAGGAGAAGGAATGGGCTTCTCTTTCTTTCCCTCCCCACAATACAACCATTAGCCTCCCTTTTAGATGATGGGCTTCCAAAGCTTAAGGAGCGATTGTTTTAAGTTGTCCTAGAATTGTGTCCACGTGGGTACTCCCTCAGCATGATATTCAGTATAGGAATAAAAATCTTGTGCCAGGAAATCTGGGTGTAGGAGCCACATGGTTGAGCTGGTCCCTGAGGTGTTTGTTAAGCAAGGCTTATGTGAAAACAGAGTTGTGCTCTCTCTGGAAAGTGGCCTGAAAAAAGGTTATTGACGTTTACATAAAGACTTTAATCAATAGGTACTTTATCTAATTTAATTCTTACAGCTATTAAAGTTGATATTATTACAGATATTCTTGTTGTATTGTTTAGGATTTCTCTTTAACAATGAGCATTACTGCTTCTCTCTCTCTCTGTCTGTGTGTGTGTGTGTGTGTGTGTCTACACAATGTTTCAGTTAACGATGGACCACATATACGACAGTGGTTCTATCAGATTATAATGGAGCTGCCCTATACAGATGACTATTTTTTCTCCTTTATATCATAACTTATTGTACCTCTTTTATGTTTAGATACACAAATACTTACCATTGTAATACCATTGCTTAAAGTATTCAGTACAGCAGCATGCTGTACAGGTTTGCAGCCTAAGAGGAATAGGCTATCGCTTGTAGCCTAGGTGTTTAGTAGGCTATACCATCTAGTTTTGTGTAAGTACACTCTATGATATTCATACTGTTACAGGATCTTTGGGGTGTTACTTTTCTGGCCAGAAAGTTCTGTGACTGGTGGCACCCTTGCCTAAGTTTTGCTTGGGCCTGCTGCACTCATTCCGCTCACTTGGTCTGGCAGGCTGTGCTCAGCTCACACTACTGGCCTGCATCCCATACCTGACAAGGGAGACTGCTCAGAGTAGCAAGGGGTATGTGAGCAAGTGTGTAGTCTGGCCACTGTGCAGTCAGACATACTGGCTGCTGCAGTGGTGTGGGCAACTCTGGGTGCCAGCATTGGTCCTGGTTCTCCACGAGGCTGCAGTTGGACCAAGCACAATGCAAGCAACCTCCACAACTGGCACCAGGGAACACGGTGGCACCCAGAAACTTGGAGACACCAGTAATTACAGGGCCCTGAAGAGGGAGCCACAGCCCTGGCTTGGGGAGCTCCCAGGTCTGGGCTCCCCAAAGGGCCACAGTTCTTCTTTCCTTCTTTTGGCCCACAACATAGTGAGCAAGGGGCATAATATGGTTTGGCTGTGTCCCCACCCAAATCTCATTTCAATACCCACGTGTGGGAGGGATGCTGTGGGGGGTAATTGAATCATGGGGGCAAGTCTTTCCCCTGTTGTTCTCATGGTAATGAATAAGTTTCATGAGACCTGATGGTTTTAAAAATGAGAGTTTTGATGGGGAGGGGCCAAGATGGCCTAATAGGAACAGCTCCACTCTGGAGCTCCCAGTGAGACCAACACAGAAGGTGGGTAATTTCTGCATTTCCAACTGAGGTACCAGTTCATCTCATTGGGACTGGTTAGGCAATGGGTCCAACCCATGGAGGGCGAGCAGAAGCAGGGTGGGGTGTCGCTTCATCTGGGAAGTGCAAGGAGCAAGGGACCTCCCTCCCCCAGCCAGGGAAAGCAGTGAGAGACTGTGCTACCTGACTGAGTTATCACGCTTTTCCCACAGTTTTTGCAATCTGCAGATCAAGAGATTCCCTCGTGTGCCTACACCACCAGGGCCCTGGGTTTCAAGCACAAAACTGGGAGGCTGTTTGGGCAGACACTGAGCTAGCTGCAGGAGTATTTTTTCATACCCCAGTGGCACCTGGAACCTCAGTGAGACAGAACCATTCACTCCCCTGGAAAGGGGGCTGAAGCCAGGGAGCCAAGTGGTCTCACTCAGCAGGTCCCACTCCCACAGAGTCCAGCAAGCTAAGAACCACTGGCTAGGAGCTCTTACTGCCAGCACAGCAGTCTGAAGTCAAACCTGGGGGAAGGGGCAGCTGTGGGTGCAGCTTCAGCAGATTTAATTGTTCCTGCCTGCCAGCTCTGAAGAGAGCAGCTGATCCTGGCAAGAGAGATTCTTCCAGCACAGTGCAACATCTCTGCTAAGGGACAGAGTACCACCTCAAGTGGGTCCCTGAACCCCGTGCCTCCTGAATGGGAAAAACCACCCAACAGTGGTCAACAGACACCTCATACAGGAGAGCTCCAGCTGGCATCAGGCCAGTGCCACTCTTGGATGAAGTTTCCAGAGAAAGGAGCAGGCAACAATCTTTGCTGTTCTGCAGCCTCCACGGGTGACACCAAAGCCAACAGGGTCTGGAGTGAACCTCCAGGAAACTGCAGCAGGCCTGCAGAAGAGGGGTCTGGCTGTTAGAAGAAAAACTAACAGAAAGCAACAACATCAACATAAAGGACCCGCGCAAAAAACCCCAGCCAAAGATCATCAACCTTAAAGATCAGAGTTAGACAACTCCATAAAGATAAGAAAAAACCAAGGCAAAAATGCTGAAAATTCAAAAAACCAGAATCCCTCTTCTCCTCCAAATGATTACAACTCCTCTCCATCAAGAACACAAAACTGGATGGAGAATGACATTGACGAATTGACAGAAGTAGGCTTCAGAAGGTGGGTAATAACAAACTCCTCTGAACTAAAGGAGCATGTTCTAACCCAAAGAAAGGAAGCTAAGAACCTTGAGAAAATGTTACAGGAACTGCTACTAGAATAACCAGTTTAAAGGGGAACATGACCGATGGGACTGAAAAACACATCATAAGAACTTCATAAAGCATACACTGGGTATCAATAGCTGAATCAATCAAGCAGAAGAAGGATATCACAGATTGAAGAATGAACAAAACCTCCAAGAAATATGGGACTAAGTGAAAAGACCAAACCTACAATTGATTTGGGTCCCTGAAAGTGATGGGGAGAATGGAACCACCTTGGAAAACACACTTCAGGATATTATCCAGGAGAACTTCCCCAACCTAGCAAGACAGACCAACATTCAAATTCAGGAAAAACAGAGAACACCATTCAGATACTCCTTGAGAAGAGCAACCCCAAGACACATAATCATCAGATTCTCCAAGGTTGAAATGAAGGAAAAAATGTTAAGGGCAGTCAGAGAGAAAGGTCAGGTTACCTACAAAAGGGAGACCATCAGACTAACAGTGGATGTCTCTGCAGAAACCCTACAAGTCAGAAGAGAGTGGGAGCCAATATTCAACATTCTTAAACAAAAGAGTTTTCAACCCAAAATTTCATATCCAGTCAAACTAAGCTTCATAAACAAATAAGAAATAAAATCCTTTCCAGACAAGCAAATGCTGAGGGATTTTGTCACTACCAGGCCTGCCTTACAGGAGCTCCTGAAGGAAGCACTAAATATGGAAAGGAAAAACTGGTACCAGCCACTGCAAAAACACACCAAAATATAAAGACCAATGACACTATGAAGAAACTGCATCAATTAATCTGAAAAATAACCAGCTAGCATCATGATGACAGGATCAAATTCACACATAATAATATTAACCTTAAACGTAAATGGGCTAAATGCCCCAATTAAAAGACACAGACTGGCAGATTGGATAAAGAGTCAAGACCCATCGATGTGCTCTATTCAGGAGACCCATCTCACGTGCAAAGACACACATAGGCTCAAAATAAATATATTGAAAAATATTTACCAAGTAAATACAAAGCAAAAAAAGCAGGGATTGCAATCCTACTCTCTGATAAAAGAGGCTTAAAACCAACAAAGACAAAAAAAATATGAAGAAGGGAACTGCATAGTGGTAAAGGGATCAACACAACAAGAAGAGTTAACTATCCTAAATATACATGCACCCAATACAGGAGCACCCAGATTCATAAAACAAGTTCTTAGAGACCTACAAAGAGACCTAAACTCCCACACAATAATACTGGGAGACTTTAACATCACACTGTCAATATTAGACAGATCAGTGAGACAGAAAATTAACAAGGATATTCAAGACTTGAACTCAGCTCTGGACCAAGTGGACCTAATAGACAGCTACAGAACTCTCCACTTTGAATCAACAGAATATATACATTCTCCCAGTGTCACATAGCATGTATTCTAAAATTGATCATACATTTCGAAGTAAAACACTCCTCAGCAAATGAAAAAAAAAGGAAATAATAACAGTATCTCTGACCACAGTGCAATCAAATTAGAACTCAGTATTAACAAACTCACTCAAAGTCACACAATTACATAGAAATTGAACAACCTGCTCCTGAATGACTACTGGGTAAATAGCAAAATTAAGGCAGAAATAAATAAGTTCTTTGAAACCAATGAGAACAAAAAGACAATGTATCAGAATCTCTGGGACACAGCTAAAGCTGTGTTAAGAGGGAAATATAACTCGGGAGGCTGAGGCAGGAGAATGGTGTAAACCTGGGAGGCGGAGTTTGCAGTGAGCCGAGATAGCGCCACTGCACTCCAGCCTGGGCGACAGAGCGAGACTCCGTCTCAAAAAAAAAAAAAAAAAGAGGGAAATATATAGCATTAATGCCCACATCAGAAAGCGGGAAAGATCTAAAATCGACACCCTAACATCACAATTAAAAGAACTGGAGAAGCAAAAGCAAAAAATTCAAAAGCTAGCAAAAGACAAGAAACAACTAAGATCAGAGCAGAACTGAAGGAGATAGAGACACAAAAACCCCTTCAAAAACTCAAGAATCAGGAGCTGGTTTTTTGAAAAGACTAACAAAATAGATGGACCACTATGTAGACTAATAAAGAAGAAAAGAGAGAAGAATCAAATAGACACAATAAAAAATGATATAGGGGATATCACAACTGATCCCATAGAAATACAAACTACCATCAGAGAATACTATAAACACCTCTCTGTAATTAAACTAGAAAATCTAGAAGAAGTGGATAAATTCCTGGAAACATACACCCTCTCAAGACTAAACCAGGAAGAAGTCGATTCCCTGAATAGACCAATAAGAAGTTCTGAAATTGAGGCAGTAATTAATAGCCTACCAACCAAAAAAAGCCTGGGACCAGATGAATTCGCAGTTGAATTCTACCAGAGGTACAAAGAGGAGCTGGTGCCACTCCTTCTGAAACTATTCCAAACAATAAAAAAAGAGGGACTCCTCCTTAACTCATTTTATGAGGCCAACATCATCCTGACACCAAAAACTGGGAGGGACACAACCAAAAAAAGAAAAAATTTCAGGCCAATATCCTTGATGAACATTGATGCAAAAATCCTCAATAAAATACTGGCAAACCGAATCCAGCAGCACATCAAAAGCTTATCCACCACAATCAAGTCGACTTTATCCCTGGGATGCAAGGCTGGTTCAACATATGCAAATCAATAAAAGTAAACCATTACATAAACAAAACCAATGACAAAAACCACATTATTATCTCAATAGATGCAGAAAAGGCCTTCGATAAAATTCAACATCCCTTCATGCTAAAAACTCTCAATAAACTAGTGGAACATATCTCAAAATAATAAGAGCTATTTATGACAAACCCATAGCCAATATCATACTGAATGGGAAAAAGCTGGAAACATTCCCTTCGAAAACTGACACAAGACAAGAATGCCCTCTCTCACCACTCCTATTGAAAATAGTATTGGAAGTTCTGGCCAGAGCAACCAGGCAAGAGAAAGAAATAAAGGGGGCAGTTCCAAGATGGCCAAATAGGAACAACTCCAGCCTCCAGCTCCCAGCGTGAGCGACACAGAAGACAGGTTATTTCTGAATTTCCAACTGAGGTACCAGGTTCATCTCACTGGGGTGTGTCGGACAGTGGGTTCAGGAGAGTGGGTGCAGCCCACCAAGTGAGAGCTGAAGCAGGATGAGGCATTGCCTCACCTGGGAAGCACAAGGGGGAAGGGAATTCCCTTTCCTAGCCAAGGGAAATGGTGACACACAGCACCTGGAAAATCGGATCACTCCCACCCTAATACTGCGCTTTACCAAGAGTCTTAGCAAACAGGAGATTATATCCCATGCCTGGCTCAGAGGGTCCCATGCCCACAGAGCCTCCCTCATTGCTAGCACAGCAGTCTGAGATCTAACAGCAAGGCAGCAGCGAGGCTGGGGAAGAGGCGTGCACCATTGCTGAGGTTTGAGTAGGCAAAAAAAAAACAGCCAGGAAACTTGAACTGGGTGGAGCCCACCGCAGCTCAAGAAGGACTGCCTGCCTTGTAGACTCCACTTCTGGGGACAAGGCATAGCCAAACAAAAGGCAATAGAAACTTCAGCAGATTTAAATGTCCCTGTCTGACAGCTTTGAAGAGAGTAGTGGTTCTCCCAGCACAGAGTTTGAGATCTGAGAACCGACAGACTGCCTACTCAAGTGGGTCCCTGACCCCCAAGTAGCCTTAACTGGGAGACACCCCCCAATAGGGGCAAATTGACACCTCACACCTCACACGGCCAGGTATCCCTCTGAGACGAAGCTTCCAGAGGAAACCATCAGGCAGCAACAATTGCTGTTCAGCAATCGTCTGCAGCCTCCACTGTGATACCCAGGCAAACAGGGTCTGGAGTGAACCTTGAGCAAACTCCAACAGACCTGCAGCTGAGGGTCCTGACTGTTAGAAGGAAAACCAACAAACAGAAAGGACATCCACATCAAAACCCCATCTGTACATCACAATCATCAAAGACCAAAGGTAGATAAAAACCACAAAGATAGGGAAACAGCAGTGCAGAAAAGCTGCAAATTCTAAAAATCAGAACGCCTCTTCCCCTCCAAAGGAATGCAGCTCCTCGCCAGCAACAGAACAAAGCTGGATGGAGAATGACTTTGACGAGTTGAGAGAAGAAGACGTCAGACAATCAAACTTCTCCGAGCTAAAGGAGGAAGTTTGAACCCATCACAAAGAAGCTAAAAACCTCGAAAAAAGATTTGACAAATGGCTAACTAGAATAATCAATGTAGACAAGTCCTTAAATGACCTGATAGAGATGAAAACCATGACAGAGAACTACATGACAAATGCACAAGCTTCAGTAACCAACTCGATCAACTGGAAGAAAGGGTATCATTGACTGAAGATCAAACGAATGAAATGAAGTGAGAAGAGAAGTTTAGAGAAAAAAGAGCAAAAAGAAATGAACAAAGCCTACAAGAAATATGGGACTATGTGAAAAGACCAAATCTACATCTGATTGGTGTACCTGAAAGTGATGGGGAGAATGGAATCAACTTAGAAAACACTCTGCAGGATATTTTCCAGGAGAACTTCCCCAACCTAGCAAGGCATGCTAACATTCAAATTCAGGAAATACAGAGAATGCCACAAAGATACTCCTCGAGAAGAGCAACTCCAAGACACATAATTGTCAGATTCACCAAAGTTGAAATGAAGGAAAAAATCTTAAGGGCAGCCAGAGAGAAAGGTCGGGTTACCCACAAACAGAAGCCCATCAGAATAACAGCAGATCTCTCGGCAGAAATTCTACAAGCAGAAAGAGTGGGGGCCAATATCAACATTCTTAAAGAAAAGAATTTTCAACCTAGAATTTCATATCCACCCAAACTAAGTTTCATAAGTGAAGGAGAAATAAAATCCTTTACAGACAAGTAAGTGCTGAGAGATTCTGTCACCACCAGGCCTGTCCTATAGGAGCTCCTGAAGGAAGCCCTAAACATGGAAAGGAACAACCAGACCAGCCACTGCAAAAACGTGCAAAATGTAAAGACCATCGATGCTAGGAAGAAACTGCGTCAACTAACGAGCAAAATAACCAGCTAACATCATAATGACAGGACCAAGTTCACACATAACAATATTAACCTTAAATGTAAATGGGCTAAATGCTCCAATTAAAAGACACAAACTGGCAAATTGGATAAAGAGTCAAGACCGATCAGTTTGCTGTATTCAGGAGACCCATCTCCCATGCAGAGACACACATAGGCTCAAAATAAAGGGATGGGAAGATCTACCAAGCAAATGGAAAACGAAAAAAGGCAGGGTTGCAATCCTAGTCTCTGATAAAACAAACTTTAAACCATCAAAGATCAAAAGAGACAAAGAAGGCCATTACATAATGGTAAAGGGATCAATTCAACAAGAAGAGCTAACTATCCTAAATATATATGCGCCCAATACAGGAGGACCCAGATTCATAAAGTAAGTCCTTAGAGACTTACAAAGAGACTTAGACTCCCAAACAGTAATAATGGGAGACTGTAACACCCTACTGTCAACATTAGACAGATCAATGAGACAGAAAATTAACAAGGATATCCAGGAATTGAACTCAACTCTGCACCAAGCGGACCTAATAGACATCTACAGAACTCTCCACCCCAAGTCAACAGAATATACATTCTTCTCAGCACCACATTGCACTTATTCCAAAATTGACCACATAATTGGAAGTAAAGCACTCCTCAGCAAATGTACAAGAACAGAACTTATAACAAACTGTCTCTCAGACCACAGTGCAATCAAACTAGAACTCAGGACTAAGAACTCATTCAAAACCACTCAACTACATGAAAACTGAACACCTGCTCCTGAATGACTACTGGGTACATAACGAAATGAAGGCAGAAATAAAGATGTTCTTTGAAACCAATGAGAACAAAGCCACAACATACAAGAATCTCTGGGACACATTTAAAGCAGTGTGTAGAGGGAAATTTATAACACTAAATGCCCACAAGAGAAAGCAGGAAATATCTAAAACTGACACCCTAACATCACAATTAAAAGAACCAGAGAAGCAAGAACAAACACATTCAAAAGCTAGCAGAAGGCAAGAAATAACTAAGATCAGAGCAGAACTGAAGGAGATATAGACACAAAAATACCTTCAAAAAATCAGTGAATCCAGGAGCTCATTTTTTGAAAAGATCAACAAAATAGATAGACCACTAGAAAGACTAGTGAAGAAGAAAAGAGAGAAGAATCAAATAGACACAATAACAAAAGATAAATGGGATACTACCACTGACCCACAGAAAACAAACTACCATCAGAGAATACTAAAACACTTCTACGCAAATAAACTAGAAAACCTAGAAGATACTGAAAAATTCCTGGACACATACACTCTCCCAAGACTAAACCAGGAAGAAATTGAATCCCTGAATAGACCAATAGCAGGCTCTGAAATTGAGGCAATGATTAATAGCCTACCAACCAAAAAAATCCAGGACCAAGACAGATTCACAGCCAAATTCTACCAGAGGTACAAGGAGGAGCTGGTACCTTCCTTCTGAAACTATTCCAATCAATAAAAAAGAGGGATCCTCCCTAACTCATTTGATGAGGCCAACATCATCCTGATACCAAAGCCTGGCAGAGACAACAACAAAAAAAGAGAATTTTAGACCAATATCCCTGATAAATGTCAATGCAAAAATCCTCAATAAAATACCGGCAAATGAAATCCAGCAGCACAGCCAAAAGCTTATCCACCATGATCAAGTGGGCTACATCCCTGAGATGCAAGACTGGTTGATATATACACAAATCAATAAATGTAATCCAGTATATAAACAGAACCATTGACAAACACCACATGTTTATCTCAATAGATGCGACGGAACGTATCTCAAAATAATAAGAGCTCTTTATGACAAACCCACAGCCATATCATACTGAATGGGCAAAAACTGGAAGCATTCCCCTTGAAAACTGGCACAAGACAGGGATGCCCTCTCTCACCACTCCTATTCAACATAGTGTGGAAGTTCTGGCCAGGGCAATCAGGCAAGAGAAAGAAATAAAGGGTATTCAATTAGGAAAAGAGGAAGTCAAATTGTCCCTGTTTGCAGATGACATGATTGTATATTTAGAAAACCCCATTGTCTCAGCCCAAAATCTCCTTAAGCTGATAAGCAACTTCAGCAAAGTCTCAGGATACAAAATCAACGTGCAAAAATCACAAGCATTCTATACACCAATAACAGACAGAGAGTCAAATCATGAATGAACTCCCATTCCCAATTGCTTCAAAGTGAATAAAATACCTAGGAATGCAACTTACAAGGGTTGTGAAGGACCTCCTCAAGGAGAACTACAAACCACTGCTCAATGAAATAAAAGAGGACACAAACAAATGGAAGAACATACCATGCTCATGGATAGGAAGAATCAATATCATGAAAAAGGCCATATGCCAAAAGTAATTTATAGATTCAATGCCATCCCCATCAAGCTACCAATGACTTTCCTCACAGAATTGGAAAAAAACTACTTTAAAGTTCATATGGACCCACAAAAGAGCCTGCATTGCTAAGACAATCCTAAGCCAAAAGAACAAAGCTGGAGGCATCATGCTACCTGACTTCAAATTATACTATAAGGCCACAGTAACCAAAACAACATGGTACTGGTACCAAAACAGAGATATAGACCAATGGAACAGAACAGAGCCCTCAGAAATAATACCACACATCTACAACCATCTGATCTTCGACAAACCTGACAAAAACAAGCAATGGGGAAAGGATTCCCTATTTAATAAATGGTGCCAGGAAAACTGGCTAGTCATAAGTAGAAAGCTGAAACTGGATCCCTTCCTTACACCTTATACAAAAATCAATTCAAGATGGATTAAAGACTTAAATGTAGGCCTAAAACCATAAAAACCCTAGAAGAAAACCTAGTAATACCATTCAGGACATAGGCATGGGAAAGGACTTCATGCCTAAAACACCAAAAGCAATGGTAACAAAAGCCAAAGCAGACAAATGGGATCTAACTAAACTAAAGATCTTCTGTACAGCAAAAGAAACTACCAGCAGAGTGAACAGGCAACTTACAGAATGGGAGAAAATTTTTACAATCTACCCATCTGACAAAGGGCTAATATCCAGAATCTACGAAGAACTTAAACGAATTTACAAGAAAAAAAAACAAACAACCCCGTCAAAAAGTGGGCAAAAGATATGAACAGATACTTCTCAAAAGAAGACATTTATGCAGCCAACAGACACACGGAAAAGTCTCATCATCATAGCCATCAGAGAAATGCAAATCAAAACCACAATGAGATACCATCTCACACCAGTTAGAATGGGATCATTAAAAAGTCAGGAAACAACAGGTGCTGGAGAGGATGTGGAGAAATAGGAACACTTTTACACTGTTGATGGGACTGTAAACTAGTTCAACCATTGTGGAAGACAGTGTGGTGATTCCTGAAGGGTCTAGAACTAGAAATACCATTTGACCCAGCCATCCCATTACTGAGTATATACTGAAAGGATTATAAATCATGCTGGTATAAAGACACATGCACACATATGTTTATTGTGGCACTATTCACAACAGCAAAGACTTGGAACCAACCCAAATGTCCATCAGTGTTAGACTGGATTAAGAAAATGTGGCACATATACACCGTGGAATACTATGCAGCCATAAAAATGATGAGTTCGTGTCCTTTGTAGGGACATGGATGCAGCTGGAAACCATCATTCTCAGCAAACTATCACAAGAAGAGAAAACCAAACACCACATGTTCTCACTCATAGGTGGCAATTGAACAATGAGAACATTTGGACACAGGAAAGGGAACATCACACACCAGGGCCTGTCATGGGGTGTGGGAAATGGGGAGGGATAACATTAGGAGATATACCTAATGTCAATGACAAGTTAATGGGTACAGCACACCAACATGGTACATGTATACGTATGTAACAAACCTGCACGTTGTGCACATGTGCCCTAGAACATAAAGTATAATTTAAGTAAAGAAATAAAGGATATTCAAATAGCAAGAGAGAAAATCAAATTGTCTCTGTTTGTGGACGACATGATTGTATATTTAGAAAACCCCATCGTCTCAGTCCAAATACTCCTTAAGCTGATAAGCAACTTCAGCAAAGTCTTCAGATACAAAATCAATGTGCAAAAATCACAACCATTCCTATACACCAACAATAGATAAGCAGAGAGCCAAATCATGAGTGAACTCCCATTCACAATTGCTACAAAGAGAATAAATACCTAGGAATACAACTTGCAAGGGACGTGAAGGACCTCTTCGAGGAGAACTAAAAACCACTGCTCAAGGAAATAAGACAGGACACAAACAGATGGAAGAACATTCCATGCTCATGGATAGGAAGAATCAATATTGTGAAAATGGCCATACTGCCAAAAGTAATTTATAGATTCTATGCTATTCCTATCAAGCTACCAGTGACTTTGCAGAATTAGGAAAAAAACCACATTAAGCTTCATATGGAACCAAAAACGAGCCCGTATAGCCAAGACAGTCCTAAGCAAAAAAAAAAAAAAGCTGGAGGCATCACACTACCTGACTTCAAACTATACTACAATGCTACAGTAACCAAAACAGCTTGGTACAGGTAGCAAAACAGATATATAGACCAAAGCAACAGAACAGAGACTTGAGAAATAACACCACACATCTACAACCATCTGATCTTCAATAAACCTAACAAAAACAAGCAACAGGGAAAGAATTCCCTATTTAATAAATGGTACCAGGAAACCTGACTAGCCATATGCTAGAAAACAGAAAGTGGACCCCTTCCTTACACCTTATACAAAAATTAACTAAAGATGGATTAAATACTTAAATGTAAAACTCCAAAACAATAAAAATCCTAGAAGAAAACCTAGGCAGTACCATTCAGGACACAGGCGTGAGCAAAGACTTCATGACTACACCACCAAAAGCAATTGCAATAAAAGCCAAAATTGACAAACGGGATCTAATCAAACTAAAGAGCTTCTGCACAAAAAATGAAACTATCATCAGAGTGAACAGGCAACCAAAAGAATAGGAGAAAATTTTTGCAATCTTCCCATCTGACAAAGGTCTAATATCCAGAATCTACAAGGAACTTAAACAAATTACAAGAAAACAACAATCCCTTGAAAAAGCGGGTGAGGGATATGAACAGACACTTCTCAAAAGAAGACATTTATGCAGCCAGTAAACATGAAAAAGCTTATCATCACTGGTCATTAGAGAAATGCAAATCAAAACCACAATGAGATACCATCTCATGCCAGTTAGAATGGTGATTATTAAAAAGTCAGGAAACAATAGATGCTGGTGGGGCTGTGGAGAAATACAAATGCTTTTACACTGTTGGTGGGAGTGTAAATTAGTTCAACCATTTTGTGAAGACAGTGTGGCGATTCCTTAAGGATCTAGAACCAGAAATACCATTTGACTCAGCAATCCCAATACTGGGTATATACCCAAAGGATTATAAATCATTCTACTATAAAGACACGTGCACATGTATGTTTATTGCAGCACTGTTCACAATAGCAAAGACTTGGAACCAACCTGAATGCCTATTAATGACAGACTGGATAAAGAAAATGTGGCAGATATGCACCACGGAATACTATGCAGCCATTTAAAAAATGAGTTCATGTCCTTTGCAGGGACATGGATGAATCTGGAAGCCATCATTCTCAGCAAACTAACACAGGAACAGAAACACAAACACTGCATGTTCTCACTCATAAGTGGGAGTTGAACAGTGAGAATACATGGACACAGGGAGGGGAACATTATACACTGGGATCTGTTGGGGAATTGGGGACAAGCGGAGGGAGAGCATTAGGACAAATAGCTAACACACGTTGGGCTTTGAACCTACATGATGAGTTGATAGATGCAGCAAACTACCATGGCACATGTACTCCTGTGTACCTATGTAAAAAGCCTGCAGGTTCTGTACATGTATCCCAGAACTTAAAGTAAATTATTTTTAAAAAATGAGAGTTTCCCTGAACAACTCTCTTTGCTTGCTGTCATCCATGTAAGATGTGACTTGCTCCTCCTTGCCTTCTGCCATGATTGTGAGACCTCCCCAGCCATGTGGGACTGTAAGTCCATTAAACTCCTTTTTCTTCCCAGTCTTGGATATGTCTTTATCAGCAGCATGAAAATGGACTAACACAGTAAATTGGTACCAGTAGAGTGGGGCATTGCTGAAAAGATACCCAGATATGTGGAAGCAACTTTAGAACTGGGTAACAAGCAGAGATTGGAACTGTTTGGAGAGCTCAGAAGAAGACAGAAACATGTGGGAAATTTGGAACTTCCTAGGGACTTGTAGAATGGCTTTGAAAAAAATGCTGATAATCATATGAACAATAAGGTCCAGGCCGAGGTGGTCTCAGAGGGAGATGAGAAACTTGTTGGGAACTGGAATAAAGGTGAATCTTGTTATGTTTTAGTGAAGAAACTGGTGGCATTTTGCCTGTGCCCTAGAGGTCTGTGGAACTTTGAACTTGAGAGAGATGATTTACGGTATCTGGTGGAAGACATTTCTAAGCAGCAAAGCATTTAATAGGGCACTTGGGTGCTGTTAAAAGCATTCAGTTTTAAAAGGGAAACAGAGCATAAAAGTTCAGAAAATTTGCAGCCTGATGATGCAGTAGAAAAGAAAATCCCATTTTCTGAGGAGAAATTCAAGCCAACTGCAGAAATTTGCATAAGTAACAAGGAGTTGAATGATCATCCCCAAACAATGGGAAAAATGCCTCCAGGTCATGCCAGAGGTCTTCATGGCAGCCCCTCCCCTTACAGGCCTGGAGGTCTAGGAGGAAAAGATGATTTCGTGGGGGAGGCCCACAGCTCCCCTACTCTGTGTAACCTAGGGACTTGGTACATTGCATTCCAGCCACTCCAGTCATTGCTAAAGGGGCCAAGTTACAGCTCGGGCCATTGCTTCAGAGGGTGGAATCCCCAAGCCTTCGCACCTTGCATGTGGTGTTGAGCCTGCAGGTGCACAGAAGTCAAGAACTGAGGTTTGGGAACCTCTGCCTAGATTTCAGAGGAGGTATGAAAACACCTGGATGCCCAGGCAGAAGTTTGCTGCAGGGTCAAGGCCCTCATGGAGAACCTCTGCTAAGCAGTGTGGAAGGGAAATGTGGGAGTAGAGCACCCCCACAGAGTCCCTACTGGGCCACCACCTAGTGGAGCTCTGAGAAGAGGGCCACTGTCCTCCAGACCTCAGAATGGTAGATCCACCTACAGCTTGCACCATGCACCTGGAAAAGCTACAGACACTCAATGCCAGCCCATGAAAGCAGCCAGGAGAGGGGCTATACCCTGCAAAGCCAAAGGGGCAGAGCTGCCCAAGGCTGCGGGAGCCCACCTCTTGCATCAGCCTGACCTGGATGTGAGACATGGAGTCAAAGAAGTTCATTTTAGAGCTTTAAGATTTTACTGCTCTGCTGGATTTTGGACTTGCATTGGGCCTGTAGTCCCTTTGTTTTGGCCAATTTCTCCCATTTGGAATGGCTGTATTTACCCAATGCCTGTACCCCCATTGTATCTAGGAAGTAACTAACTTGCTTTTGATTTTACAAGCTCTTAGGCAGAAGGGATTTGCCTTGTCTCGGATGAGACTTTGGACTATGGACTTTTGAGTTAGTGCTGAAATGAGTTAAGACTTTGGGGGACTGTTGGGAAGGCATGATTGGTTTTGTAATATGCTGACATGAAATTTAGGAGGCACCAGGGGAGGAATGACATGATTTGGCTGTGTCCCCATCCAAATCTCATCTTCAATTCCCATATGTTGTCGGAGGGACCTGGTGTGTGGTAATTAAATCATGGGGGCAAGTCTATGCCATGTTGTTCTCGTGATACTGAATAAGTATCACAAGATCTGATGGTTTTACAATATGGGAGTTTCCCTACACAAGCTCTCTGTGTGCCACCACCCATGTAAGACATGACTTGCTCCCCCTTGCCTTCTGCCATGATTGTGAGGCCTCCCCAGCCATCTGGAATTGTGAAACCTCTTTTTCTTCCCAGTCTCGGGCACGTCTTTATCAGCAGCATGAAAACGGACTAATACAGAGCATGTCTGAGCCACGTTTGTGTTACAGCTCTTTTAGCCTCATTCAGCAGGTCCTGACTTCCTGTCCTGAGCCCAGGAAGAATGAGGTATGCAGACAAATGGAGGGTAAACAAGACAAAGTGGAGCTTTATTGAGCAATAGAACATCTCAGATGAAATCTACAGGGGACAGCTCCTTTCCACAGCCAGGGTGTTCCAATGAGTGTTCATCTCCTAGCATAGAGGCTAGCTCCTCTCTGCCAGGCAAGCTGTCCTGACAGGTGTTCAGCTATCAACAGAGAGTGTAGCTCCTCTCTGCAGCTGATTGTCCCATTGTCTGTGCAGCTCTCAGCAGACAGGAGGCCCAAGAGTAGGTGGCTCATCTCTGCAGGCAGGTCTTCCCATTGTCTCTGCAGCTCTTTGGACTTAGAATGGGGTGCTTCTCTCTGCAGCTCATTGTCCTGATGACTGCTCAGCTCTGGCTGAGCCCAAGGCTTTTATGGGACTCAGAAGGGAGGAAGTGTGAGCTGATTGGTCCATGGGCAGCCATGGGCAGCCCCAGAAAAGGCACCACAAGTTCCCACTCTGGTCCACAGGCCTGGCAGCTCAACGCCAGCCTTCAGGCCCTCCCTGGCCTGAAGGTGGAGCCTCACCAGGGACCTACCCTCTCTGCCCAGGAACCTGTCTGCCTCCTGCTGCCATTCATAGTGCCCTGGCTGTAGGTGCCAAGGGGAGCCTGCAGGCCAGCCTCAGCTGCCCTCAGCCTCCCCTCAGCTTCCTGTCAGTGCCCAAAGAATGGAAAGGACGGGGTGGCAAGGGGCTTTCACGTCAGCACTGCACCAAGCACATGCACACCTGGCCAGGCTGCAACAGTGCCTGGGCTTGGCCCCAACTTGCTCTGACATTGGAGTGGGTGCCAATAGCAGGGAGAAGCCAGGCAGAGGGAGCAGGCACTTCCGAACTTGCAATGGCATGGAAGACCTTCCTGGGCCCCCAAGAGTGCAGAGATGCCTGGGTCCACAGCTGCTTGGGGAGTGAGTGGGGGTCTTGCCTGCTCCCTGGAGTGGGAGGCCCAGGTCTGCAGCTGTGGTTTGGGTGGCTGCAGCTGTGCCCTGGAGGGCCGGGCTCCCGCCTGCTCCCATGCCTAAGAGCACAGGGATGTCTAGGTCCACAGTCATGGCTTGGGTGGCTGCTGGGGCACACAGGGAGTTCCCATCTCAACTTTGAAGGGGCTGGGCTTCCACTTGTCCCCGCTCCCACTGGCTCCATGGAGGGTGCAACCAGCATGATGGCAGTGGCCACTCCAGACAACATGCCGCTGCCATCAATACAACAACAAAAATCACCTAACCATGCCTTTCTCAGAAGGTATCACCATTGTTAAGTGACACATGATTGTATATATTTAAACACCATCTGTATTGCAAAATTTAAGGGTACAAAGTATATAAAAAGCTGGAAGAAAATAGTTGCAATCTGTATTGCAGATACGTGGTTAATATCCTTGATACATTAACCAACAGAGAAATGGGCCGAAGATTACAATAGAGAATGTACATGAAAGTAACATAAATACCCAGTGAACATTTGAAATATTCCCAAAGATATAAGTGACGAAATGTGAAGCAAGCCCTCATACTACATGAAACAGATAAATATCAACACAGTATGTAGAGAACAATCACAAGTTTATTAAAGAGTATACTTTTACATTTGGATAAATATCTGTGCATTTTATTAAGACACATACAAAAATCAACAAAATATACATCAAATTATTAATAATGAATATCTTCTGGTTGGGGTGGGAGTGCAGACTGGACAGTTAATATACCGATGTATTAATTTGGCAAAATGAATAAACCTCAAAATGCTACTTTCAATGCTGGTTATGAAACCTTCTTTTCAATAAATAATAATTACCCTTATCTTGAAATAGCCATTTACTTCTTTCTTATTTTAAAATATATAATTCATATTAAGAATTACTCTATTTAAGTGGCTAAACTTTGTGCTGAGAGAGTTGATGGACAAAACTGCCTAGGGTCAGAGAAAAGAGGTCACAATGTGCACAGATGTAATGCTCCTAGGGCAGTGACCAAGACTTCACAAATAAACCCTGGGTGCCAGTATTGTCACCTCCCTGAAGGCAGAAGAGACCATTCAGTTCGACAGTGATAAGTCCAGCATGGATGCCAGACCTCTCCTTCCCAGAAAAGCATCCATAAAGTGTCTGCTCATTATTAGGACACCAGAGCGAGGGCTCTGCATTGGACACATTTGCACTATAATTTACAGACATAATTAACATACCTGACATTAAGGAAAAATAACTATCTAAAAAAGTTATGTACATGTCTACCAACAGGTAATTTAAAGAAAAAAATGAAGGCAATGGCAATCAACATATGTAAAATTGCTTAAACACACCAAAAATTAAAGAAATCTAATAAAAAGCACTGAGATACATAAATATATAAGCAAGATACAGAACATAACATACAACACGACATGATTTTTGAAGGATATATATTTCCATAAGGATACATATATTTCTTTTTTTTTTTTTTATTTTGAGACAAAGTTTAGCTCTTTTTGCCCAGACTGGAGTGCAATGGTGCAATCTCGGCTCACTGCAACCTCTGTCCCCCAGGTTCAAACAATTCTCCTGTCTCAGCCTCCCGAGTAGCTGGGATTACAGGCGCACGCCACCACATCCGGCTAATTTTGTATTTTTAGTAGAGACGGGGCTTCTCCATGTTGGTCAAGCTGGTCTCGAACTCCTGACCTCAGTTGTTCTGCCTGCCTTGTCCTCCCAAAGTGCTGGGATTTCAGGCGTGAGCCACCGCCCCCAGCCACATATGTCATATTTTAAAATATAAATGAACCCACAGAAACAAATCTAGAGAATAACTACAAATTGATTGAACTATTATCTTGAGAAAGGTCATAGTAATAGGGGAAACATAAGATAATGCCTCTTATAATTGTATATTTATCCAGTGTTTTCAAGAGGAGGGGAAACACATACAGCTCACTGATTTTTAGTTTGCAGAATAACCAAGATACAATTATGACAGCATAGAATAAACCTAGTTATAGTTTGGTTTATAAAACTAATGCTGAAAAAATATATAGTTCGGGACATTAAAAGATATTAAACATCAGATAACATAAAAAGGAGGTTATATACCACATTATCTTTATAATGACACATACCCATTCACTCAACTGTATTTAATTTGAGAGAGGGGTCAAAGGAAACATCCTGTCACATGAATTAATACCCATGGGCTCTGTCTCCATCTCTGCTTAGTGCTTTCTCTGCCATATAACTTCCAGAAAGTTTATTCTGGTGGGCTTACACAACCCTCCTTTCCCTCCTTCCCTCCTTCATAGATCTCTTACTAGAGTGATGTGATATCCAAGCTGCAGTTCTAGATTGGGTCAACAGATGGCACTGACTGACCTTCAATTTCAATTTTATTTTTCAAAGAAAAAATACTCATTTCACAAAATGAACAAATTGTACTTTGAATGGAGATTATGAAAAAGTATGGAAATAAAATCAAGATTCATTCCTTAACTCAGCAATGAACACGTTTCATTTACTACTTTAAATTTTGTAGAATATGGTTCTCAAACCTCAGCTTGCATCAGAATCACTTGGGACCTTGTCACAAACTGGGGAGTACAGGTACCCCATAAATTTGTACAAACAACAAAGAAAGAAAGGATTGCTAGAACCAACCCCAAGAGTTTCTGATTCAGTAGGTCTAGGATGGAGCCTATGAATTAGCACTTTCTAGCAAGTTCCCAGGTGATACTGACACTGCTGGTCTGAGGACCAAACATTGAGAACCACCAATGCAGATCATAAAAACAAACACAAACAAAACAAAACAGTGCCTTATCCTTTATATAATACCTGGAGAATCACACCATGCTGAGAATGCTGGCATCAAGGAAATGGGGTCATAGTGTGCAGTGGGACCACAGACTCAAGCAGTGGATGCCACAATGTCACTCTCTCTAAAGCATGAAGGGACCAGTCACTGATCAATACAACAGCATAGAGCCCGTACGTGAAGAATGTGGTGATGTCATCACATCTTCCACCCCGGGGAGCACTGTGGGTGAAGAATCAAGCTCCAGGCTCCCTGAGACTCAGGGATCTAAAGTAACTGCCCAGATCTTACCTAGCCACGCCCTGTTCCTTCCACTGCATCTCCAGACCTGGTGCTCTTTATTAGTTAAAAATAAAGTACATTTTTTAGGCTCTGCTTATTATTATGAAGGTAATCCACACTCACTTTGGACCATGTGGAAAATAGTGTCAAATACAGACAAGAAAATATACCCAGCACTCCTGCCCCTTCATGGTAAACACAATTAACATCTTAGTGTATTTTGTCATAGTATTTTTTTCTCTACTTTAATATATGCCCACAAAGATAGATACTAGCATTTCTGGAGAAGAGACTTCTGTTTCTGGGGAAGTGACAGGATTGCTGTCAGGACACAGTTCCTTTGACTGTAGCCTTCTGTACAGCACATCTGTTATTAGGATTGGTTCCTCTGCACTGTCTCTTCGTTTCAAGACTCATAGGAAATCTCTTCATCTTGCACCTCTTAGAGTCTTTGTTCCTTTACAACATAAAAGACAAAGTACTAAGGACAGGAAAGCACATATAATGGTAGGAAATGGCATGAGGATTTTTCTGTTCCCTTTCAAAGCCCCTTAGGTAACTCATCCTACAATACTGGACAGGCACCATGGCTAATACATCAAGAAAAGTCCGCACACATTTCCCTCCGTACACTTAGGGTCCCAACTGTTCTCTCTTAGAGTTATGCATTTAGTTTCTATCACAGACATCTCTTCTGCAGAGAAGGCAAGGTGAGGCTAAGATAGTAAGCACTAAAGTCTCTCATTTCCCTAAAACAACTCTGAGAAGAAAGCATCATTATTTTCATTTTACTGATGATCAGTTCCAGGCTTGCCAAAGATAAATCACATATCCAGGTAAATGGCAACAATGAAATTCAGCCACCGGACCTGACCAGAGTATACCCAGCAGCTTCTATTGTAGATGTGGACTTCTACAATACAATGTGGGTAAGAAATGATAGTTGTAAACTTTTCTGGTATTGTGCCTGAACTTTGTCATGCCCACATGGAAAAATACTAGACAACTCCCCTTAGTGATGATGTTTGTGGAGAGGAAATCCTGTCCTAGGCTAGGAGGCATGTTGATTGTCAGTTCCTGAAGTGATAAATAATCAGATGAAAGTACAGGTTTTAGACATTGGGAAAGTGATATGTAGGAATGAAATTCTTATTTATCAAAGCTTGGGTTATGTCTAAGGAATTTTATATTGTATCTCTTTTAAATATGATAATAAATTCAAGGTAGGTAATAAGGATCTCTTATGAGAAATGAGAAAACCCAGGACTCTAGAGGCTAAGCAAGTTACCCTTAGTGCCAAGTCTGTAAAACACAGGCCAGGGACTCTAAAACCTAAGCCTTTCTCACTATGATGTCTTCCTGGGCTTTGAATGATTTCTATCTAAAATCTTCTCATAAAGTGGCAATCTTTACACTCCTGTGATTCTTAAAAACTTTTACAATGAACTGTATTGATTTCTTCATCATTAAAATCAATGAGATTTTAACATTTAAAGTTGCATTAAAAATTGGAGGAGAAATTATCCACTTTACATGCCAGGAACTCTCTTTAACCAGAAGAGAAACAAATGAAAACTTAAAATCTCATAGAAAATTGGAGGAATGCAATTAAACTTATGAGAAGATATCCAACAGCAATGAACACACAAATAAAGTCCAGGTACCTTTATTCTCAGCTAAGACAGGTAAATTGCAAGATAAAGTTCGCAGTCATCCATTTTCATGAAGAATATGTGTATATACATGCTGTCTGTTCAGGCTGCTGTAACAAAATGCCACAGTCTGGGTGACTTAAATGACAGACATTTATTTCTGATAGTTCTGGAGGCTGGGAAGTCCGAGACCAAGTGTCAGTAGATTCAGCCTCTGGTGACGGCTCTCTTCATGGCTTGTAGACAGCCACTTTCTCAGTGTTTGCTCACATAACCCTTGGTGCATACTCATGAAGAAAGAAATAGATCTCTCTCTCTCTCTCTCCCTCTCTCTCTCTCTCTTCCTCTGCTTATAAGTGCATCAATCCCATCATGAGGGTGCCACTCTCATGGTCTAATCTAAACTTAATTATACCACAAAGGCCCCACCTCCAAATACTATCACCTTGGAAACCAGGGCTTCAATGCGTAAATTTGGGAGGATAAAAACATTCATCTCACAACACATGTTCATACACATTGTACATCTTTATGTATTTTGTACATATATATTTCCATATATATTCTCATGAACATTTTCTTTCTATGGAGAAAAAAAAATCATCTGTTGAATATGCTCCACACCATTAACAAAGGATACCTCAGCAGAGTGAAGGAGGTAGATACAGGATCATTTCATTTTCCACATAAGCATGTCTTTTGCTCAGTTTCTTTCAATTACAAACATATATTAGTTTTGTGATTTAGGAAAGTAATTGTTATAAGTTTGTGAAAAAAAATAAAAACTTGTTATAACCTAATCTCAGTAATTTATTTTGTATGTCTACCGACCTGGAAAGCAATTTGCACTTAGTAACATAAATAATGTAGCATAAAAAACAAGGAGATCCTGCCATTTGCCACAACATGGATGGACCTGGAGGTCATTATACTAAATGAAATAAGCCAGACACAGAAAGACAAATATTGCACAGTCCCACTTATGTGTCAAATGTTTTTTAAAGGTCAAATATAGAGAGAGACAAGAAAATAGCGGTTACAAGGGTTAGGGTGGGAGAAGGAAATGGGGAGATGTAGGTCATAGATACAAAGCAGCAAACATGTAGGACGAACAAATCAAAAGACCTAAAGTCCAATAAGAGGAATATAGTAAATAATAGTGTATTACATTCGGATTTTTGCTAAATGAGTAGATTGCAGTTGTTCTTGCCAAAAGGAGGAAAATAGGAAATTCCGTGAGATGATGGATATGTTCATCTGTTCCACTATAGTAACCATTTTACTATATGTATGTATCTTATAACGTCCTGTTGTACACCTTACAATTTACAATGAAATTAATTTTTAAAAAGGAATTCATAGTTGAGTTTTTTTAAAAGAGCGAATTGCACATTGTATTTACAATATGATTGGTCCCCCCTTATTGTTGATAATACTCCCGTATCTGTAAAGTACATGTTATAAATCAAATGTATTTAAAAGGATATAACGCAAAATACAAAATATCGACACATGCGCACACATGCGCTGATATAGTTTATCAGAGACACTCACACTGGTGGCTTTCTCTTTATTTGAGACAGGGGTGGAACTTCCTGCCAGCAGCTCAGAGAGCCAGGTAGCAATAGATTAAGCACGAAGGGCTGCCTGTGCCATTCAAGGCTCCAGCAAGCCCTGTTTGGCGGGTCAGGTCAGAGGCCCCTCCCTCTCCAGATCCTTACAGAGCCTCCTCCCAGACATTCAAAGATGTAGTTCTGGCTTTGACCAGCAGGTGGCGATTATCTCAATATTCCACACCTGCTACGATGGAAAAGTAAACAATTTTTGTAAAGAGAGACAAAGACAGTACGAAATGAATAATACTAAATATATTTGAAAAATTCATGTGGAGAGAAAAAAATTGAATGTGTATTGCTGTTTTAGTTTTTGATAATGACTTCCAAAGCTGGGTCTCTCACAATTATTCTTTCATTCAGTGCATATTTGGGGGTGCACTGCCAACTCAAGTCCATTTGTTCATCCCACTCTTCTCTGAAGCCCAGACTCTCATTTTCAACTGTCTGCAGGACATACTCATTTGGAGAAAGACGACTACAATTTGTTTCTACATGTGTGGAGTGAGTGTGTGTTTCTCTAATGTTAAACTGAAGAGTAAAGAATAGGCAAGATAACTCATTAAATAATAAAAAGAAATGGCACAAATGTCTTTTCCTCTTCCAACTCCAAAGGAAAGCATACGCTATAAAAAATAACACCAAAGCTCACAAGTTACATAAATATGTGTAAATTGCATGTTTTGTGTGTATATTTTCAAATAATCCTTAATATAGTTATTCCATTCATTTTACATCAAAATCCCCCCACTGATGGGATGAAGAATTCTGGAACTAACATTTCTAATATCACTTAAAGAAGTGGTATGTTCCAGATGCCTTCTTTTTATTGTTTTTACTTTTTATTTTCAGTTCAGGGGTACATGTTTCGGCTCCTTACATAGGAAAATTGCATGCATGTTGCTGTGGTTTGGTGTACAGATTATTTCATTATCCAGGTAATAAGCACAGTACACTGTATTAGTCCGTTTTCACACTGCTATAAAGAACTTCCCTGAGACTGTAATTTACAAAGGAACGAAGTTTAATTGACTCACAATTACACATGGCTGGCGATGGGGGCCTCAGGAAACTTAAAATCATGGTGGAAGTTGAAGGAGACGCAAGCACCTTCTTCACGAGGCGGCAGGAAAAGAGAGTGTGTGAAGGAGAAACTTCCAAACACATAAAACCATCAGATCTCGTGAGAACTCACTCATTATCATGAGAACAGCATGGGGGAACCACCCCCTTGATCCAATCACCTCTGACCAGTTCCTCCCTCAACACCTGGGGATTACAATTCAAGATGAGATTTGGGTGGGGACAGAAAGCCAAACCATATCATAACCGACAGGTAGTTTTTTTATCCTCACCCTCTTCACACCCTCCACCCTCCAGTAGGCCCTGGTGTCTGTTGTTCCCTTCTTTTTACCCATATGTACTCCATGTATAGCTCCCACTTACAAGTGAGAACATGTGGTATCCAGTTTTCTGTTCCTGCATTAGTTTGCTTAGGATAATGACCTCCAGCTCCACCCATGTTGCTGCAAAGGGCATGATCTCATTCTTCTTTATGATTGTGTAGTATTCCATGGTGTATATGTACCACATTTTCTTTATCCAATCTACCATTGATGGACATTTAAGTTGATTCGATGTCTTTGCTCCTTTGAATAGTGCTTTGCTATTGTGAATGTGTCTTTATGGTAAAACGATTTATATTCCTTTGGGTATATACCCAATAATGGAATTGCTGGGTCAAATGCTAATTCTGCTTTAAGTTCTCTGAGAAATCTACAAGATGTCTACAGTGGCTGAATTAATTTACATTACCACTAGAAGTGTATAAGTTCATTTTTCTCTACAACTTTGCCAGCACCATTTATTTTTGACTTTTTAATAATAGTCATTCTGACTGGTGTGAAATGGTATCTTATTGTGGTTTTGATTTGCATTTTTCTAATGATTCATGATGTTGAGCTTTTTTGCATATACTTGTTGGCTGTGTGTATGTCTTCTTTGGAAAAGTGTTTGTTCATTTTACTACATGTCCTTTGCCTATTTTCTAATGAGGTTATTTGGTTTTTGCTTATTGTTTTAAGTTCTTTACAGATTCTGGATATTAGATCTTTATGAGATGCATAGTTTGCAAATATTTTCTCATATTCCGTGAGTTGTCTGTTTACTCTGTTGATAGTTTTTGTTTTGTTTTGTTTTGTTTTCTGTGCAGTAGCTCTTTAATCAGATCCCATTTGTCAATTTTTGTTTTCATTGAAATTGCTTTAGCATCTTCATCATGAAATATTTCCAGGACCTATGTCCACAATGGTATTTCCTAGGCAATCTGTTAGGGTCTTTACAGTTTTAAGTTTTACATTTAAGTCTTTAATCCATTTTGAGTTGATTTTTCTATATGGTGTAAGAAGGGGGTCCAGTTTCAATCTTCTGTGTATGGCTAGCCAGTTACCTTAGCACCATTTATTCAATAGGGAGTTCTTTCCCCATTGCTTGTTTTTGTCGATTTTGTTGAAGATCAGATGGCTGTAAGTGTGTGGCATTATTTCTGGGTCTAGATTCTGTTCTCTTGGTCTATGTGCTTATTTTTGTATGCGCACCATGCTGTTTTGGTTACGGTAGCCTCATAGTACAGTTTGAAGTCAGGTAACGTGATGTCTCCAGTTTTGTTCTTTTTGCTTATGATTGCTTGGCTATTTGGCTTCTTTTATGATTCCATATGGATTTTAAAATAGGTTTTTCTAATTCTGTGATGGATGTCATTGGTAGCTTGAAAGGAATAGCATTGAATCTGTAAATTGCTTTGGGCAGTATGGACATTTTAACAATATTGAATCTTCCTAGCCATGAGCATGGAATGTTTTTCCATTTGTTTCTGTCATCTCTGATTTCTTTGAGCAGTGTTTTGTAATCTCTCATTGTAGAGATCTTTCACCTCCCTGGTTAGCTGTATCCCTACGTATTTTATTCTTTTTTTTTTTTCTTTTTTCTTTTTTTTTGGCTGTTCTGAATGGGATTGTGTCCTTGATTTGGCTCTCAGCTTGGATGTTATTAGTATATAGAAATGCTACTGAGTTTTGCATTGATTTTGTATCCCGAAATTTTGCTGAAGTTGTATATCAGATCAAGGAGCTTTTGGACAGATACTATGGCAGTATCACCAGACATCATCTACAGTTCATCTGATAGTCTCCTTTTAAAAATCCTGTTAGGCATGATTTTTTCTACTTCACAATAATCTATTTCTTTATTATTTTCCATCTATTTGTATGTATGATAATATACATGCATATATGATAATAAAGACTAATTTATTGACTATAAAAACAGAGTGCTAATGAAAGGGCTGAGAACAAAGTACAAAGGTCATGGCCAAGTTTCATCACATCTTAACAGTCACCAGTGCAGGGAACAACTTAGTGCCATAGGGACAAGCAAGCTACCACTGCCCCTTGCCTCCCCATTCCACAACCACCCATGTGCCCAAAACCTAATGATGGAAAATGGCTGGGCATAGGGCAAGGCCAACCTGAGAGATTGTGCATATTCTCAAGAGGACAGACAGAAAGTGCAGGTGTATATGGAGCCATAAGGATGATCAAACCAGTTATACAGAGAAACATTTGCACACCTGAGTGCCTGGTACACTTGGCAGTGCTTCGGCAGCACTGTGCTAAAAGGGAACAATATCAGAATTCTCAGTTTACTGTTCAATGTTTAAGTTCATCTTGCCTTTCCATACAGACATTCACATCTTCACTTTAACACACCATTCTCATGTCTTCTGCCAAATCATTTCTTTTCCCAGAGCATGAAAATGGGTCATCTCAACAGCATAAGGATTTCTTTGTATTCAGCCATATTTATTTTGAGAATTTAACAGAGAGTATTTATACTGGGACAGGGGTTTGTTTTGGTCAAACACTTTTTGAATAGTTATCAAGACAACTTAATTTTGTTCTCAATTTGTATGGTTTCACTTTATATTACTCATAAGCAAATATATTATCATTCAGTCACGTTGATGATTGCATTCAAATAGAAATGTTTAATTTCAAGAAAAATTATTCAGTGGAAAATTGTGTTTTCTTTATGCTATCTGCCTACTTTTGAAATGAGATTTTTGCATAGGTGAATTTTCTAGAGTCAAATGACAAATACATTTCTGTCTGTAAACACTGTCTATGTATTAGCAGATAAAACTTTTTAAATGAGTTTACAAGGAGTCCTCAGTCTTTCACATTAATAAGATTTTTAAAATAGTATTCAAGGCTCCGCAAAGACTAGTTCTTTCTGTATTCTAGACATCCGGTTGACATTTCCGCCTCCACTATGTGAACTTGCAACTGAGATTTGCATGAATAAAAGGTTATTTATTCCTAGTCTTTTCTCAGCAACATGTTTTATGCCCTTGATTTCCTGATCTATGAAATGCAGATCATTACTCTGCTAAAAGGGGGAGTGTGGCCATCCAAACAAGAGTCCATATAAACCGAAAATCCCTGTGAAAACAAGGCAGTGATATCGGAATGGCAGGCCAAAAATGAGAGCTGTTCTATTTTGGAAAAGCTCTTGGGAACTGATCATAGTGTCCTCGTTTTTCTTATGAATATATATTCATCCTTCATAGTTCCAACTTTTGGGTAAACATTTTCATTAACCTCCATAATAACTCCAGCAATTAAAAAAAACTCTTCTCAACTCCTTATATCTAGACAAAGCACGTGATGTAAGCTTCTTTGTGTATCTGCTCCTAATTTCATTCCCTTTCTTTTATTAATTCTTTATTTGGGCTTTTTGCTTATATAAAGATAATTATAAAATAGTAATCATGTCTGTCTTTAATCTTTTGATTTTAGCTTATCTGGTTTTAGATGTCATATTCTTTCAATTAATATAATTTACTTTCACTCTATCAAATCTTGCAACTGCAAAAAAAAATTAATTTACAACAGAGGGTAAAAATTGATGATTTGGGGAACACAATGTCATCCACATAACATTTCATTTTTAAACAGTTGCCGACATCTAAAAATTGGAAGATTTCACATATAAATAAAGCTTCTTGGCTTATCTTGAAAAATGAGAAGGTTCTGCCACACAGGGCCTACATTCCTACATGACCTTACGGAAATAACTGGCTAGAGCTGAGTAGCAGTTTCCTTATCCCCAGTCACTGTGGTTCCTGTCACTTCCTATCCCCACAGATACACGGAATGTTAGTTTTTATTCTACTACTATTGCTGGTACTTTTCTTACAGTAAAGAGAAAAGTGAAATATTTCTTGTTAAAAGAGATTTTAAACATTCTAACTACAAATAAATGATAAGTAAGTGAGGTGATGGATATGTTAATTCACTTGATTTCATCATTCCACAATCTGTGTGTATGTACATATATACATACACATACATATACACATACATATATATCAAAATATCACACTGTACCTTATAAATATGCAATTATTACTTCTCTATTAAACATAAAATTTTATGTATTTATTATTTTAGAGACAGGGTCTCACTATGTTGCCTAGGGTAGTCTCAAACTCCTGAGCTCAAGGGATTCTCCCACTTCAGCCTCCTGAAGTAAGATGGGACTACAGGCGCATGCCATCATGCCCAGCTAAAAAATAAAAATTGTGAAACGTGGGTGGAAAAAAGAAACTAAGAATACTGTTCATTTCAGTAAAAGCGGAGAGTATTAACTTGTGGTAGCAAAAGTTCTTGTTATTTTTATTTACTCCTGCTTATATTATCTACATCATCAACTTGACCCCATAGGCCTATGAATTTGGCTTTCCTGGAATTAAAAGTTTTCCACGTCACATCACTGATGTTCCACATAGCCTTTCTGAGGTGAATATGATAAATATGCATATTTTCCCATTTTTGGACAAATAAAGGAAATGCATATTGAAGAAACTTTTAAATACCACATTAGAAAAACGTTTGATGGGATATAATGAACTTCTGTTTGCCATATTTAGTGCTGTCATATTTTCTTAAGTGACCTCCAGCTGGCAGGTCGCAGTGGGTATTCAAAGGTAATATATCTTGGATAAATTCAGTTCTGTGTCAAGTTATCTCTGGCCACGATATTTTCCTCTGACCCAATAAGTGATGTGGGGACAGCATTTCAATTGAACCGTTTCACATTAGACGTAGATATTTGTCTGAACAGTCTTTGCCTATTTTCAGAATGGTATGCTTTATGCCTTTATAAGAGTTGTATCACAAATAGTCCAACATAACTCTAAGTGCCTAAAAGCCTAGAGAATGAATTAATGGATTTGGATTTCTGGCAACAGAAGCAACTCCTGCTGCTTTCTGCATTTGCAATATTTATTTGTAACCATAGAAAACCATTAACTGGTAAATACCCTCTCTGAAAGGTTCAAGTATTTTATTTGTCCATATTCTCTGATGGTCCTTGCTCATATGCAGCCATTTGGTAATACCATAAAAACAGGTTTGTTTGTCTATTTGTTTTGATCAGTTTTGCACAGGTAATATCAGCTTTATTTAAAAATGAACACATGGCCTCCAATTCCACTCCTAGGTATATACATAAGAGAATTAAAAACAGGTGTTCAAGCAAAAACTTGTACATTAATGTTTATAGCAACATTATTAATAGTAGCCAAAAGATGGAAACAGTCCAATGCCCATCAACTGGTAAATGTACAAGTGAAATGCGGTACGTCTATACAATGGAATACTATTCAGCCATAAAAAAGTACTGGCGGATGCTACAACATGGATAAACCTTAAAAACATTATGCTAACTGAGATAAGTCAGATGCAAAAAGTCACATACTGTATGATTCCATTTATATGACATGTCCAGAATAAGCATAGCCATAAAGACAGAAAGGAGATTAGCTGTTGTTAGGGTTGATGACATCTACTGATAAACAAAGTTAAAATTAGAAACATTTTCTTCCCTTATGTATACACACACACACACACACATACATATATATACACACACAAGAAGAAGTATATGTTGATTTATAATTTATATAACTGAATTAATACCATAACATAAAGGAAAAGGAAAATACAAAACAGTTACTTGTTTTTAGCAAAAAATTTATGTTAAGTTTACAATCAGGGAAAGTAAACAAAATAATATTTTTGAAAACACAGGATAAGCCTGTTTGTGAAGCAAAAGGAGAAAAAAATCACATATTAGAAATGTGTTCTATTACTTGGAAAATATGCTGTTATATGAAAAAGGCATGTTGCAAAGAGATGTTATGATAAGATTACGTTTTCCTTTGAATATATATCTCTATATATTTATTATATGTTCATACCTCACACATACGTATGTGTGTATACACACACATGCAAAGTTATTTCAACTGAGAGTGTAGCTGAAGGGAACATGTTTAAGTTTAAGACACTGTATGCTATAGAGGAAAGTCAATTCCAATAATTTGTTATAAGAGCTCACATATTTCAAATCAAGGCATTCTGGTAAGAATGTGATTTATTTAAATTAATGTTTCACTTTTCTAAATACATAGATCTACATATGAAACCTTTTTTGCCTGTGGTAACTAAAGAATTCATCCCTATTTGTATTCTCTATGTCAACTGAAATAGATAGCCCTCTCTTTCACAATTAAATTGCATTCAACCTCGTCAGACAAGAAAGTCAATGGCTCATTCTTTTCATAATTAAAGGCAGAGTACATGTTTTACTTCCAGTAATGGCAAAATAAGTCACATTGAACCAAACCTCCCATAGCCAGCAGTTATAAACTGTGAGAAACAACTTAAATAACTATCTAAAAGCACTTGAGGACACTAGAACTCATTCCATCTATCTAACTGTATGTTTGTACCCGTTAACCATCTCTCTTCATTCCCCTAACCCTCCCCAGCCTTGGCTAACTACCATTCTACTGTCTACCTCCATGAGATCAAAGTTTATAACTCCCATAAATAAGTGAGAACATGTGGTATTCATCTTTCTGTGTCTGCCTTATTTCACTTAATATGACTTCCAGTTCCATCCATGTTGCTGAAAATGACAGGATTTTGTTATTTTGTATGGCTGAATGGTATTCCATTGTGTATATATACCACATTTTCTTTATCCGTTCATCCATTGATGGGCACTTGATTCCCTATCTTGGCTATTGTTAATAGCACGGAGATAAATATATGACTGCAGGTAGCCTTTTGATATACCAATTTCCTTTCCTTTGGATAAATGCCCAGTAGTGTGATTGCTGTATCATATGGCAGTTCTATGTTTTGCTTTTTGAGAAACCACACCGATTTGATAGCACAGTAGGCTGACTATAGTTAACTATTTATTGTATATTTCAAAATAGCTAGAGAATATTTGAAATATTCCCAACACAAATAAATTATAAATTTTCAAGGCAATGGATATTTTAAATACCCTAATTAGATCATTACAAATTTTATGTAAGTACCAAAATATCACATGTACCCCATAAATGTATATAATCATTATGTGTCAATAAAACATTTTTAAAAAACTTTCCCTTTAGTACCTATTTGTCTCCTTAGAATATTTATGAGATTATCACAGTACATATTTTTGTATCATGTTTTTCTTTTCTTAGAGTACTGTATGATGTATACATTTCAGTACCTTAATAATGACATTTCTGCATTCTTGTTGCTTCATGCTAAGATTTAGTAGTGCTTATATTCTGTAACTGTGTCACAGAAAAATTAACATTTATTGTTCATTATTTTAAAGCACTTGAGTAAGACTGAGAGCAAGCAGAGACTGGAGAGAAGTAGAATTTGGAAGAGGAAATGTTTCTGGATGCCTGCTTTTATGGCTTTTTGCCCAGTTACGTGTGGAGTGGCTATTATCGCTTTTTGTCTGGTTACATGTGGAGTGGCTAAAATTCAGATGAATCTGTAGTGTTACCAGTTTAGGAATCAATGGCCACATTTTGGGGCAATCACAGCAGCTGAAAAATAAGTAAATAATACACTGAAAGGCGAAAGTCACAAAGAGAGTGCCACAAATTCGGTATATAACTTTGGCTCAAACATCTGGCTGACCCCTGAACTATACATGGTGGGGAAAACAGTAAGCTTCAGTTATTTTAGCTTTAGCTAAAATATTTCATCTGATGCTAACTGCAGAAGAGACAGAGATGAATCAATTTGTTGCTTCAACCAACAAACAAGTTAATACTCTGTACAGCAGTGTCCCCAACCGTTTTGGCACCAGGGGACCAAGACCGGTTTTCAGGAAGGCAATTTTTCCACCAATGGGGTGTTGGGGTAGATTTCAGGATGAAACTGTTCTACCTCAGATTATCAGGCATTAGATTCTCATAAGGAGCATGCAACCTAGATCCCTCATATGTGCAGTTCACAATAGGGTTCACGCTCCTATGAGAATCTAATGAAGCCACTGATCTCACAGGAAGCGGAGCTCAGGTGGTAATGCTTGCTGGTCCATGGCTCACCTCCTGCTGTGCAGCCTGGTTCCTAACAAGCCAGGGACCAGTAACTGGGGGTTAGAGACCCCTGCTGTAGAGGAACAAAATTTGGAACGTACAAGGTATCATTCACAAAGATAGTGTTACATAAACAAAGACAGCATTACATAAACAAAAACTAAGAAAGTACAATGTTAGTATATCTGCAATACAAGATATGCTAAAGGAAGTTTTTTCAGGCTGAAGAGAAATGATACCAGATGTAAAATGAAATCTAAATAGAGGAATGAAAAGCATTAAAAAATGGCCAATATGTGGGTAAATATAAACCACTATCTTTTATTTTCCTTTTAATTTATTTTAAATAAAAGTTGCTTTAAAGCAAAAATCATAATGTATTATGAGAGTTAATGTATGTGGGTATAATACATATGGCAGCTATAGTATAAAAGAGAGCAGTGGTAAGAGGAAATGCGTAACACCAATGTTCTTTCATTTTATGTGAAGTGGTACAATATGAACTCTGAGAAGACAGAAAGACTAGTGGTTTGTATTGTAATCCAAAAAGCAATCACTTTAAAATACAATAAGATATAGCTATAAAGTAAATAGAGAAAGCAGAATGAAATTCTAAAACATATTTATCTAACCTAAAAGAAGGCAAACACATATGCATAAGATTGTGATTGGATCCCTTCCTTTCACTGTATACAAATATCAACTCCAGATTGATTAAAGACGTAAATGTAAAACCTAAAACTATAAAAACGCTAGTAGAAAATCTAGGAAATACCATTATTGACACAGGCTCTGACAAAGATTTTATGATGAAGACTCCAAAAGCAATTGCAGCAAAAACAAAATTTGACAAGTGGGACCTAATTAAACTAAAAAGCTTCTGCACAGCAAAAGAAACTATCAACAGAATAAACAGACAACCTACAGAAAGGGAGAAAATATTTGTAAACTATGCATCTGACAAAGGTCTAATATCCAGAATCTATAATAAACTTAAATAAATCAACAAGCAAAAACAAACAGCCTGAATAAAAAATGGGCAAAGGACAAGAACAGTTTTCAAAAAAAGACATACATGCAGCCAACAGGCATATGAAAGAATGCTCAACATCACCAATCATTAGAGAAATGCAAATCAAAATTACAATGAGATAGCATCTCACACCAATCAGAATGGCTATTACTAAAAAGAAAAAATAACAGATGCTGGCAAGGTTGTGGAGAAAAGTTAACAATTATATACTGCTAGTGGGAATGTAAGTCAGTTCAGCCACTATGAAAAGCAGTTTGGCAAAATGAAGGCAGAAATAAAGATGTTCTTTGAAACCAATGAGAACAAAGATATAACATACAGAATCTCTGGGACACATTTAAAGCAGTGTGTAGAGGGAAATTTATAGCACTAAATGCCCACAAGAGAAAGCAGGAAAGATCTAAAATTGATACCCTAACATCACAATTAAAAGAACTAGAGAAGCAAGAGCAAACACATTCAGAAGCTAGCAGAAGGCAGGAAATAACTAAGATCAGAGCAGAACTGAAGGAGATAGAGACACAAAAAACCCTTCAAAAAATCAATGAATCCAGGAGTTGGTTTTTTGAAAAGATCAACAAAATTGATAGACCGCTAGCAAGACTAATAAAGAAGAAAAGAGAGAGGAATCAAATCGACGCAATAAAAAATGATAAAGGGGGTATCACCACCAACCCCACAGAAATACAAACTACCATCAGAGAATACTATAAACACCTCTATGCAAATAAACTAGAAAATCTAGAAGAAATGGATAATTTCCTGGACACTTACACTCTCCCAAGACTAAACCAGGAAGAAGTTGAATCCCTGAATAGACCAATAACAGGCTCTGAAATTGAGGCAATAATTAATAGCCTACCAACCAAAAAAAGTTCAGGACCAGATGGATTCACAGCTGAATTCTACCAGAAGTACAAGGAGGAGCTGGTACCATTCCTTCTGAAACTATTCCAATGAATAGAAAAAGAGGGAATCCTCCCTAACTCATTTGATGAGGCCAACATCATCCTGATACCAAAGCCTGGCAGAGGCACAACAAAAAAAGAGAATTTTAGACCAATATCCCTGATGAACATCGATGCAAAAATCCTCAATAAAATACTGGCAAACCGAACCCAGCAGCACATCAAAAAGCTTATCCCCCATGATCAAGTGGGCTTCATCCCTGGGATGCAAGGCTGGTTCAACATATGCAAATCAATAAACATAATCCAGCATATAAACAGAACAAAAGACAAAAACCACATGATTATCTCAATAGATGCAGAAAAGGCCTTTGACAAAATTCAACAGCCCTTCAGGCTAAAAACGCTCAATAAATTCGGTATTGATGGAACGTATCTCAAAATCATAAGAGCTATTTATGACAAACCCACAGCCAGTATCACACTGAATGGTCAAAACTGGAAGCATTCCCTTTGAAAACTGGCACAAGAAAGGGATGCCTTCTCTCACCACTCCTGTTCAACATGGTGTTGGAAGTTCTGGCTAGGGCAATCAGGCAAGAGAAAGAAATAAGGGTATTCAGTTAGGAAAAGAAGTCAAATTGTCCCTGTTTGCAGATGACATGATTGTGTATTTAGAAAACCCTATTGTCATCACTGGCCATCAGAGAAAGCAAATCAAACCACAATGAGATACCATCTCACACCAGTTAGAATGGCAATCATTAAAAAGTCAGGAAACAACAGGTGCTGGAGAGGATGTGGAGAAATAGGAACACTTTTACACTGTTTGGGGACTGTAAACTACTTCAACCATTATGGAAAACAGTATGGCAATTCCTCAAGGATCTAGAACTAAATGACCCAGCCATCCCACTACTGGGTATATACCAAAGGATTATAAATCATGCTGCTATAAAGACACATGCACACGTATGTTATTGCGGCACTATTCACAATAGCAAAGACTGGAATCAACCCAAATGTCATCTGTGACAGACTGGATTAGAAAAACGGGCACATATACACCTGGAATATATGCAGCCATAAAAAAGGATGAGTTTGCAACAATAGTACGGGGGCGGAGCAAGATGGCCGAATAGGAACAGCTCCAGTCTCCAACTTCCAGCGCGAGCGACACAAAAGACCGGTGATTTCTGCATTTTCAACTGAGGTACTGGGGTCATCTCACTAGGGAGTGCCGGACAATCGGTGCTGGTCAGCTGCTGCAGCCTGACCAGCGAGAGCTGAAGCAGGGTGAGGCATCGCCTCACCAGGAAGCGCAAGGGGGAAGGGAATCCCTTTTCCTAGCCAGGGGAACTGAGACACACAACACCTGGAAAATCGGGTAACTCCCACCCCAATACTGCGCTTTAAGGACAGGCACACCAGGAGAATATATCCCACACCTGGCCGGGAGGGTCCCACCCCACGGAGCCTCCCTCATTGCTAACACAGCCGTCTGCGGCGATCTATCCGCAAGGCAACAGCGAGGCTGGGGGAGGGACGCCCGCCATTGCTGAGGCTTAAGTAGGTAAACAAAGCCGCTGGGAAGCTCGAACTGGGTGGAGCTCACAGCAGCTCAAGGAAGCCTGCCTGTCTCTGTAGACTCCACCTCTGGGGACAGCGCTCAGCTGAAGACCAACAGGGGAAGCAACGGGGGCCTGTGCAGACGCGAACGACTCTGTCTGACAGCTTTGGGGAGAGCCGTGGATCTCCCAACGAGGAGGTTGAGATCTGAGAACGGACAGACTGCCTGCTCAGATGGGTCCCTGACCCCTGAGTAGCCTAGCTGGGAGACATCCTCCACTAGGGGCAGTCTGACACCCCACACCTCACACGGTGGAGTACACCCCTGAGAGGAAGCTTCCAAAGGAAGAATCAGACAGGTACACTTGCTGTTCAGCAATATTCTATCTTCTGCAACCTCTGCTGCTGATAGCCAGGCAAACAGGGTCGGGAGTGGACCTCAAGCAATCTCCAACAGACCTATAGCTGAGGGTCCTGACTGTCAGAAGGAAAACTGTCAAACAGGAAGGACACCTATACCAAAACCCCATCAGTACGTCACCATCATCAAAGACCAGAAACAGATAAAACCACAAAGATGGGGAAAAAGCAGGGCAGAAAAGCTGGAAATTCAAAAAATAAGAGCGCATCTCCCCCTGCAAAGGAGCACAGCCCATCGCCAGCAACGGATCAAAGCTGGTCAGAGAATGACTTTGACGAGATGAGAGAAGAAGGCTTCGGTCCATCAAACTTCTCAGAGCTAAAGGAGGAATTACGTACCCAGCACAAAGAAACTAAAAATCTTGAAAAAAGAGTGGAAGAATTGACAGCTAGACTAATTAATGCAGAGAAGGTCATAAACGAAATGACAGAGATGAAAACCATGACACGGAGAAATACGTGACAAATGCACAAGCTTCAGTAACCGACTCGATCAACGGGAAGAAAGAGTATCAGCGATTGAGGATCAAATGAATGAAATGAAGCGAGAAGAGAAACCAAAAGAAAAAAGAAGAAAAAGAAATGAACAAAGCCTGCAAGAAGTATGGGATTATGTAAAAAGACCAAATCTACGTCTGAGTGGGTGCCTGAAAGTGAGGGGAAAATGGAACCAAGTTGGAAAACACTCTTCAGGATATCATCCAGGAGAACTTCCCCAACATAGGAGGGCAGGCCAACATTCAAATTCAGGAAATACAGAGAACGCCACAAAGATCCTCCTCCAGAAGAGCAACTCCAAGACACATAATTGCCAGATTCACCAAAGTGAAATGAAGGAAAAAATCTTAAGGGCAGCCAGAGAGAAAGGTCGGGTTACCCACAAAGGGAAGTCCATCAGACTAACAGCAGATCTCTCGGCAGAAACTCTACAAACCAGAAGAGAGTGGGGGCCAACATTCAACGTTCTTAAAGAAAAGAATTTTAAACCCAGAATTTCATATCCAGCAAACTAAGTTTCATAAGTGAAGGAGAAATAAAATCCTTTACACATAAGCAAATGCTTAGAGATTTTGTCACCACCAGGCCTGCCTTACAAGAGACCCTGAAGGAAGCCCTAAACATGGAAAGAACAACCGGTACCAGCCATTGCAAAAACATGCCAAAATGTAAAGACCATCGAGGCTAGGAAGAAACTGCATCAACTAATGAGCAAAATAACCAGTTAATATCATAATGACAGGATCAAGTTCACACATAACAATATTAACCTTAAATGTAAATGGACTAAATGCTCTAATTAAAAGACACAGACTGGCAAACTGGATAAAGAGTCAAGACCCATCAGTCTGCTGTATTCAGGAGACCCATCTCACATGCAGAGACATACATAGGCTCAAAATAAAGGGATGGAGGAATATCTACCAAGCAAATGGAAAACAAAAAAAAGCAGGGATTGCAATCCTAGTCTCTGATAAACAGATTTTAAACCATCAAAGATCAAAGAGACAAAGAAGGCCATTACATAATGGTAAAGGGATCAATTCAACAGGAAGAGCTAACTATCCTAAATATATATGCACCCAATACAGGAGCACCCAGATTCATAAAGCAAGTCCTTAGAGACTTACAAAGAGACTTAGACTCCCATACAATAATAATGGGAGACTTCAACACCACTGTCAACATTAGACAGATCAACGAGACAGAAAGTTAACAAGGATATCCAGGAATTGAACTCATCTCTGCACCAAGCGGACCTAATAGACATCTGTAGAACTCTCAACCCCAAATGAACAGAATATACATTCCTCTCAGCACCACATCGCACTTATTCCAAAATTGACCACATAATTGGAAGTAAAGTACTCCTCAGCAAATGTAAAAGAACAGAAAGTATAACAAACAGTCTCTCAGACCACAGTGCAATCAAACTAGATCTCAGGACTAAGAAATCAATCAAAACCGCTCAACTACATGGAAACTGAACAACCTGCTCCTGAATGACTACTGAGTACATAACGAAATAAAAGCAGAAATAAAGATGTTCTTTGAAACCAATGAGAACAAAGATACAACATACCAGAATCTCTGGGACACATTTAAAGCAGTGTGTAGAGGGAAATTTATAGCACTAAATGCCCACAAGAGAAAGCAGGAAAGATCTAAAATGGACACTCTAACATCACAATTAAAAGAACTAGAGAGGCAAGAGCAAACACATTCAAAACCAAGCAGAAGGCAAGAAATAACTAAGATCAGAGCAGAACTGAAGGAGATAGAGACACAAAAAACCCTCCAAAAATCAATGAATCCAGGAGTTGGTTTTTTGAAAAGATCAACAAAATTGATAGACCACTAGCAAGACTAATAAAGAAGAAAAGAGAGAGGAATCAAATAGACGCAATAAAAAATGATAAAGGGGATATCACCACCGACCCCACAGAAATACAAATTGCCATCAGAGAATACTAGAAACGCTTCTATGCAAATCAACTAGAAAATCTAGAAGAAATGGATAATTTCCTGGACATGTACACTCTCCCAAGACTAAGCCAGGAAGAAGTTGAATCCCTGAATAGACCAATAGCAGGCTCTGAAATTGAGGCAATAATTAATAGCCTACCAACCAAAAAAAGTCCAGGACCAGATGGATTCACAGCTGAATTCTACCAGAGGTACAAGGAGGAGCTGGTACCATTCCTTCTGAAACTATTCCAATGAATAGAAAAAGAGGGAATCCTCCCTAACTCATTTGATGAGGCCAACATCATCCTGATACCAAAGCCTGGCAGAGACACAACAAAAAAAGAGAATTTTAGACCAATATCCCTGATGAACATTGATGCAAAAATTCTCAATAAACTACTGGCAAACCGGATTCAGCAGCACATCAAAAAGCTTATCCACCATGATCAAGTGGGCTTCATCCCTGGGAGCAAGGCTGGTTCAACATTCGCAAATCAATAAACGTAATCCAGCATATAAACAGAACCAAAGACAAGAACCACATGATTATCTCAATAGATGCAGAAAAGGCTTTTGACAAAATTCAACAGCCCTTCATGCTAAAAACGCTCAATAAATTCGGTATTGATGAAACGTACCTCAAAATAATCAGAGCTATTTATGACAAACCCACAGCTAATATCATACTGAATGGGCAAAAACTGGAAAAATTCCCTTTGAAAACTGGCACAAGACAGGATGCCCTCTCTCACCACTCCTATTCAACATGGTGTTGGAAGTTCTGGCTAGGGCAATCAGGCAAGAGAAAGAAATCAAGGGTATCCAGTTAGGAAAAGAAGAAGTCAAATTGTCCCTGTTTGCAGATGACATGATTGTATATTTAGAAAACCCCATCGTCTCAGCCCAAAATCTCCTTAAGCTGATAAGCAACTTCAGCAAAGTCTCAGGATACAAAATTAATGTGCAAAAATCACAAGCATTCTTTACACCAGTAACAGACAAACAGAGAGCCAAATCAGGAATGAACTTCCATTCACAATTGCTTCAAGAGAATAAAATACCTAGGAATCCAACTTACAAGGGATGTCAAGGACCTCTTGAAGGAGAACTACAAACCACTGCTCAGTGAAATCAAGAGGACACAAACAAATGGAAGAACATGCCATGCTCATGGATAGGAAGAATCAATATCGTGAAAATGGCCATACTGCCCACGGTTATTTATAGATTCAATGCCATCCCCATCAAGCTACCAATGAGTTTCTTCACAGAATTGGAAAAAAACGGCTTAAAGTTCATATGGAACCAAAAAAGAGCCCGCATTGCCAAGACAATCCTAAGTCAAAAGGACAAAGTTGGAGGCATCACGCTACCTGACTTCAAACTATACTACAAGGCTACAGTAACCAAAACAGCATGGTACTGGTACCAAAACAGAGATATAGACCAATGGAACAGAACAGAGTCCGCAGAAATAATACCACACATCTACAGCCATCTGATCTTTGACAAACCTGAGAGAAACAAGAAATGGGGAAAGGATTCCCTATTCAATAAATGGTGCTGGGAAAATTGGCTAGCCAGAAGTAGAAAGCTGAAACTGGATCCTTTCCTTACCCCTTATAGGAAAATTAATTCAAGATGGATTAGAGACTTAAATGTTAGACCTAATACCATAAAAACCCTAGAAGAAAATCTAGGTCGTACCATTCAGGACATAGGCATGGGCAAGGACTTCATGTCTAAAACACCAAAAGCAAAGGCAGCAAAAGCCAAAATTGACAAATGGGATCTAATTAAACTAAAGAGCTTTTGCACAGCAAAAGAAACTACCATCAGAGTGAACAGGCAACCTACAGAATGGGAGAAAATTTTTGCAATCTACTCATCTTACAAAGGGCTAATATCCAGAATCTACAAAGAACTCAAACAAATATACAAGAAAAAAACAAACAACCCCATCAAAAGTGGGGAAAGGATATGAACAGACATTTCTCAAAAGAAGACATTCATACAGCCAACAGACACATGAAAAAATGCTCATCATCACTGGCCATCAGAGAAATGCAAATCAAAAACCAAATGAGATACCATCTCACACCAGTTAGAATGGCAATCATTAAGAAGTCAGGAAACAACAGGTGTTGGAGAGGATGTGGAGAAATAGGAACACTTTTACACTGTTGGTGGGATTGTAAACTAGTTCAACCATTATGGAAAACAGTATGGCAATTCCTCAAGGATCTAGAACTAAATGTACCATATGACCCAGCCATCCCACTACTAGGTATATACCCAAAGGATTATAAATTATTCTACTACAAGACACATGCACACATATGTTTACTGCGGCACTATTCACAATAGCAAAGACTTGGAATCAACCCAAATGTCCATCTGTGACAGACTGGATTAAGAAAATGTGGCACATATACACCATGGAATACTATGCAGCCATCAAAAAGGATGAGTTTGCGTCCTTTGTAGGGACATGGATGCAGCTGGAAACCATCATTCTTAGCAAACTATCACAAGAACAGAAAACCAAACACCGCATGTTCTCACTCATAGGTGGGAACTGAACAATGACATCACTTGGAGTCGGGAAGGGGAACATCACACACTGGGGCCTATCATGGGGAGAGGGGAGGAGGGAGGGATTGCATTGGGGAGTTATACATGATATAAATGATGAATTGATGGGTGCTGACGAGTTGATGGGTGCAGCTCACCAACATGGCATAAGTATACATATGTACCAAACCTGCACGTTATGCACATGTACCCTAGAACTTAAAGTATAATAAAAAAAAAAAAGAAAACCCTATTGTCTCAGCCCAAAATCTCCTTAAGCTAATGAGCAACTTCAGCAAAGTCTCAGGATACAAAATCCATGTGCACAAATCACAAGCATTCTTATACACCAGTAACAAACAGAGAGCCAAATCATGATTGAACTTCCATTCACAATTGCTTCAAAGAGAATAAAATACCTAGGAATCCAACTTACAAGGGAGGTAAAGGACCTCTTCAAGGAGAACTACAAACCACTGCACAGTGAAATAAAAGAGGACACAAACAAATGGAAGAACATTCCATGCTCATGGATAGGAAGAATCAATATCATGAAAATGGCCATACTGCCCAAGGTAATCTATAGATTCAATGCCATCCCCATTAAGCTACCAATGAGTTTCTTCACAGAATTGGAAAAAACTGCTTTTAAGTTCATATGGAACCAAAAAAGAGCCCGCATTGCCAAGACAATCCTAAGTCAAAAGAACAAAGCTGGAAGCATCACGCTGACTGACTTCAAACTGTACTACAAGGCTACAGTAACCAAAACAGCATGGTACTGGTACCAAAACAGAGATATAGACCAGTGGAACAGAACAGAGTCCTCAGAAATAATACCACACATCTACAGCCATCTGATCTTTGACAAACCTGAGAGAAACAAGAAATGGGGAAAGGATTCCCTATTTAATAAATGGTGCTGGGAAAATTGGCTAGCCATAAGTAGAAAGCTGAAACTGGATCCTTTCCTTACTCCTTATACGAAAATTAATTCAAGATGGATTAGAGACTTCAATGTTAGACCTAATACCATAAAAACCCTAGAAGAAAACCTAAGTAATACCATTCAGGACATAGGCATAGGCAAGGACTTCATGTCTGAAACACCAAAAGCAACGGCAACAAAAGCCGTAATTGACAAATGGGATCTAATTAAACTAAACAGCTTCTGCAAAGCAAAAGAAACTACCATCAGAGTGAACAGGCAACCTACAGAATGGGAGAAAATTTTTGCAATCTTCTCATCTGACAAAGGGCTAATATCCAGAACCCACAAAGAACTCAAACAAATTTACAAGAAAAAAAAACAAAAAAAAAACATCAAAAAGTGGGCAAAGAATATGAACCAACATTTCTCAAAAGAAGACATGCATACAGCCAACAGACACATGAAAAAATGCTCATCATCACTGGCCATCAGAGAAATGCAAATCAAAACCACAATGAGATATGATCTCACACCAGTTAGAATGGCAATCATTAAAAAGTCAGGAAACAACAGGTGCTGGAGAGGATGTGGAGAAATAGGAACACTTTTACACTGTTGGTGGGACTGTAAACTAGTTCAACCATTATGGAAAACAGTATGGCGATTACTCAAGGATCTAGAATTAGAAATACCATATGACCCAGCCATCCTATTACTGGGTATATACCCAAAGGATTATAAATCTTGCTGCTATAAAGACACATGCACACATATGTTTATTGTGGCACTATTCACAATAGCAAAGACTTGGAATCAACCCAAATGTCCATCTGTGACAGACTGGATTAAGAAAACGTGGCACATATACACCATGGAATACTATGCAGCCATTAAAAACGATGAGTTTGCGTCCTTTGTAGGGACATGGATGCAGCTGGGAACCATCATTCTCAGCAAACTATTACAAGAACAGTAAACAAATCACCGCATGTTCTCACTCATAGGTGGGACCTGAACAATGAGATCACTTGGACTCTGGAAGGGGAACATCACACACCAGGGCCTATTATGGGGAGGGGGCAATGGGGAGGGATGGCACTGGGGAGGGATGGCATTGGGGGTTATACGTGATGTAAATGACGAGTTGATGGGTGCTGATGAGTTGATGGGTGCAGCACACCAACATGGCACAAGTATACATATGTAACAAACCTGCACGTTGTGCACATGTACCCTAGAACTTAAAGTATAATAATAAAAAAAATTTTTAAAAAAGAAATAGAAAAGCAGTTTGGCAATTTCTTAAAGAACTAAAACAGAACTACTATTATACCCAGCAATTCCATTACTGGAATAACCATAGGAACCAAAGGAATGTAAATCGTTCTCCCATAAAGACACATGCACGTGTATGTTCTCTACAGCACTGTTCACAATAGGAAAGTCACGGAGTCCACCTAGATGCCCATCAATGATGGATTGAATAAAGAAAACGTGTTACATACATACCATGGAATATTATGTAGTCATAAAAAAGAATGAGATTATGTCTTTTGCAGGGGTGTGGATGGAGCTGGAGGCCATTACCCTTAGCAAACTAGCACAGACACAGAAAACCAAATACCTCATGTTCTCCCTTATAAGTGGTAGCTAAACACTGAGTACACATGAACATAACAATTGCAACAACAGACATCAGGGACAACTAGGGGGAAGGGTAGTTGGGAGGGAAGGGATGAAAAACTATTACACACTATGCTCACTTTCTGGGTGATGGGATCAATCATACCCCAAACCTCAGCATGACATAATACATCCATGTAAGAAACGTGCACATGTACCCCCTGAACCTAAAAGAAAAGTTGAAATTGTAAAATAAAATAAAAAGTAAAATAAAATGTAGGTTTTTATTTTCATTATTCAGATATGGTAAAGCCAGCAGATGCAGAGATAATTGCCACTGAATAGATAGATTGTTACCCTTCTCAAATGCAGGGGGCACACCAGGCCAAGCAGCTGATGCTTGTTAAGAAAGTAAAAGATGGCCAAGAAAAACCTAACATACAATAACCCCTGCTTTCAAGGGACTTAGAGTTTAGTTCAAAAAACGGTGATATGGGAGGCGCTTTACCATTCTCAGAGTCAGAGAGCTTCAGAGATGCTAATGGTGAAATCAATCTTTCCTTTATTTAGAAAATGGGCTCAAATTCGATATACACATTGCTTTGCTTTCCTCTCACCTTTTTGTGCCAAGAGACAGCAAGATTCCTTAGTTCACACTTTTTAGTCACCCCAAATATCTACAATCTTGAAATACATCCACTACCCTATAGCAACTTACATTAAATGATGCCTTACAGTTTAAAATGCAATTTCACAGGTTTTTTAACAAACTAATCCTAAAATGTAAGCAGAGCATGAACTATTATTCTATTTTTTGGATACATAAACTGATTAACAGAGATCTGCACAGTGGATTTAAAAGTCAGGAGGTTATACACTCACAGATAATGGGTTGTTGACTTTGAGCAAAAATTCCCCAGAATGTAATTCTTATTCAGTCACAATTGGAAATCAGAGGGGGTGATTGCGAAGGAGTAGAGGGCTTATATGGAAAGAAAGATGAGTATCCTAGAGTGTGCTGAGGATAACTCTTTCTGTGGGGGAAAAAAAAAGTCATAAACTCAGAAGTCCTGGGGTTGCTGGGATGCCATTAAGAAGGAGTCAGCCCCTCACTCAACTTCCCACTTTTAAATGGGTGACAACCCGTATGTTCATCGCAGCACTATTCATGATAGCAAAGACATGGAATCAACCTAGGTGCTCATCAAGGTGGATTGGATAAAAAATAGTCATATGTATACACCATGGAATACTATGCCACCATAGAAAAAAAATGAAATCATGTCCTTTGCAGCAACATGGATGCAGCTGGAGGCAATCATCTTATGCAAAATAATGCAAGATCAGAAAACCAAATACTGCATGTTCTCACTTATAAGTGGGAGCTAAACATTGAGTACACATGGATACAAAGACGGGAACAATGGACACTGGGGCCTACTTGAGGGGAGAACAGGGAAGAAGGATTAGGATTGAAAAATCTGTCAGGTAGTACGGTTAAGGATTAGGGCACTTCCAGTTGAACGAAGGATAGCTGTATTATGTTAGGCTTAATTATGACCTTATGATTATCTTTACTTGGAGATTAAGTATCATTTCAGGAATGTGTATGGGTTCAAGTTGACAAGGGGTGGACTTGTGATGGTTAATATTAAGTGTTAACTTGATTGGATCGAAGGATAGAAAATATTGTTTCTGGGTGTATCTGGGTATTTCTGGGTGTTGCCAGAAGAGATTAACATTGGAGTCAGTGGACTGGGAGAGGAAGACCCACCCTGAGGAAAACCCACCCGCAATCTGGGTGGGCGCCATCCAATCAGCTTCCAATGTGGCTAGTAAAAGCAGACAGAAGAAGGGGGAAGAAGCTGACTTGCTGAACCTTTCAGTCTTCATCTTTCTCCCGTGCTAGATGCTTCCTGCTCCCGAACATCAGACTCCAAGTTCTTCAGCTTTTGGACTCTTGGACTTACACCAGTGGTTTTCCATGGGCTCTTGGACTTTCAGCCACAGACTGAAGGCTGCACTCTTGGCTTCGCTACTTTTGAAGTTTTGGGACTTGGACTGAGCCACTACTGGCTTCCTTGCTCCTCAACTTGCAGATGGCCTATTGTGGGACTTCATCTTGTGATCATGTGAGTCAATTCTCCTTAATAAACTCCTTTTCATATATACATATATCCTATTAGTTTTGTCCCTCTAGAGAACCCTGACTAATACACTATCTGGTTGATGAAATAATTTGTACAACAAACCCCAGCGACATGTAATTTATCCATGTAACAACTGGCATATATATGTACCCTCTGAACCCAAAAGTTGGAAGGGGCAAAAAAGAAGGCAAACAAAGGATAGAGGAAGTTTTTAAAGGAGATGCACTAAAATAGCAAAATATTATAATTAAATCAAATTTTATTGATAGTACTTTAAATGCTAATAGACTAAACACTCCCAAGTAAAAGGCAAAGATTATGAGACTATATACAAAAACAAGATCTAAACATATGTTGTCTAAAGGAAATGTAGTTTAACTATAATGGCAAAATAAGCTGAAAGTAAAGGGAAAGAAAAAGATGTACCACACCAAGAGTAAGCATATGAAAGCTATAGTGGTGATATTAATATCAGATTTTGTACTTGGTGGCTACAGGACATTTTATGCGTCTGCCTCAGGATATAACCATGAACAAAACAAACAAAGTTCTTACCTTTTCAAAGTTAATGTTTTAGTGGGGTTGGTAAAAGGTAATAAACAAATAAGTAAAGTACGGAGTATGTGATATGGCCTAGCTAATTTGGACAGGCACAACATGATTGACAGTTAAGAGAAGGGAGTTAGGAGCCATGATGGTGGATTTCAGTCACAGCTCTGCCCACTTAAAAACTGTGTGACCTTAGGGCTAATAATAATAGTATCTCCCTATTAAACTTGATGTGAGAAATAAATGTGTTAGTACATATGAAGCACTGAAAACAGTGCATGGCTAAGAGAGAGAACTACCAAAGTTAATGCTGTCATTTTTATTGTGGAACAATTAATGCAGGGAAAGGAGATGGGGAGTGCAGAAGGGGTGTGAACTTTTAAAAGTAGTATAATCATTGAAGTTCTCACTGATGGAAATGACACTTGAACAAAGACCTATTTCTATATAAAAGATTATTGTGTGTTACAGCAGAGGCCAGCACAGGGGAAGTGACTCACTGAAAGTCCTATGATCTGCGATGGACCTGGTATCTGAGGCCTAGGTATCAGATACTGTTTCTCCAGTGAACTTATTAATGTCATTTCTTTCTCAGACTTAATGGAAAATTGCTTCTTTAACATTCAAATAAAAGGTGAAATGACAAAGACATAAAAACACAGAGAATAAAAAGGTTTCAATGATAAATTCGGTTCCTCTAGGTTTTGTTTTGTTTGGGATTGTTTTGGAGGGGGGACAGGGTCCTGCTCTGTCACCCAGACTGGAGTGCAGTGGTACAATCATGGATCACTGCAGCCTCAACCTCCCTCGCTCAAACGATCTTCCCACCTCAGCCTCCCAAGTAGCTGTGACTAGGCAGGTGCATGCCACTATTCCAGGTTAATTTTTTTTTTTTTTTTTTTTTTTGTGGAGACAGAGTTTCATTATTTTGCCCAAGCAAGTCTTGAACTGCTGGACTCAAGCGATCCTCCCTCCTCAGCCTCCCAAAGTGTTGGGATTATAGGCATGAGTCACTGGACTTGGCCCTTCAGAAGTTTTTAACATTTCATTCTTACTACGAAATGCTTTTTCTCACATTAACTTCTTTCTTCTCCTTACCACTCTCACAAACATTTTTACTTTCCAAACTTGATTCTAAAATTCACCATTTCACACACTCTCCAGACAATATCCCCAAATCCCATACAGTATCAGTAGGGTCACAAACTTTCTTTTTAACATGATCATGAAGTCATAAATACACATTAACTGGTTCCAAATTCTTTACAGTGAATCATATTACTAATTTAATTATAAAAAGTAAGGGAAAGTTAAAAAAAGATTTTGCCTATCCAAAAACAGAAAAATAATTTTAAAGAAATATAAATTATGGGAAAGTATTCCAGCATATTTTACAGGCAGATATTTAGTATTCTTAATATATAAATAAGTCTGAGTACCTAAAATGTTTTGTTCCAAGTCTGCAGTGAAATAATTCAAATAATAATTCTGCATCACAAACATATAAAGACTAAGGAAGAACAAAATTATAATATATGTAAACAAAAATACATATTAAACAACAGAATTTATTAACCATACTATACATATAATGATTAAAATTTTCTAAAATAATATACAATGTCATCTGAACCTACCTATATAGTACTATGAATATAGAAATATATCTGGAGAATAGTAACTACATTACCAAGGATGGACATCTTGTTACATAACAGGACAAAAGATTAAAAATTTTCTCTAGTGAATACTTATTTCTCCACTGCATTTATTTTTGGAACAAATACATTAATTTTGAAGTCAGCAAAAATTAAAATGAGATAACATTTTATATTATATATTTCTCATTAGAATTTGACCACAAAAATAATTCTGTCAAAATGTAGTTCTGTACATGAAAAAACATATATATATCAAATATACATACATATGTGCACATAATTTTTAAAAATAAGTTACAAAACATTTTGCAATATACATCTGTATGCAGGCATTTGTGTGTGTGTGTGTATATATATATACATAAAAACATCATCTGTCTGACACACACACAAACACACATACACAGAGAGCTTTCTTTTTATCATGGAGGCAGAAGAAAACTTCCTGGCACATGATTTAATATAATTTAATTACAGTAGGCTCTGTCTAGGCCACTTTATTTGCCACTTAAAGTTCTAGAAAGTTCCTTCTGATGGGGCCTCTGCTTCCCAGGCTTCCTGCTGAATTATGTACAAGTAGTCATTTTGGAACTGGTCACTAGATGGTACTGATCTCTAATTTCTGATTTTTCTAATGAAAATCAATAACAATTTGGGAAAATGAAACAATCATCTATTAAAAGTCATTTTGCCTTGTGAGTGGTGCAAGAATGTGTAAGTCAAAATAATGATCAAATCCCTTTACTTAGTTTTCCTTTCTATGGTTCCACAAATACAAATATTTCTTCTTCTCACCACTCTCACAAATATCTTTACTTTCCAAACTTGATTCTAAAATCCACCATTTCACACACTCTCCTGACAATATCCCTCAGTCCCATACAGTATGTAGCAATAGCGGTAACACTCTGCTGTGAGGTCTGGGGTCAGAGCAAAGAGAGGAGAATGGGTTCAGCCACTTTCTATAATTGTTTCATTAAGTTTCACACAGTTTTCTGGACATGCCCAACTGCTGAATAGTGGATTTCCACAATGGATTTCTCCAGGGATGAACCAGGTTATATAGCATTTCCCATCTCTTATATCTGGCTAGAATGTCAGATTATCTCCTCCTTCTACTCTTTCCCTGAATAACGCCTCTTTGCCCCTCGAGTCTCAGTTTAAACATCACTTCCTGTGGGAAGCTTTCCCAACACATCCTAACGGTTTATTAACTTTACCCACCTGGTAACTCCACCAGCTTCACCATTTCCAGATACACTTTTTCATTTGCAAAGGGTCCAATGAGTGTGCACTCAAAATTTCTCGTGGCTGTGGCTTCACACAATGGACTGATGACTCTGGAGCTTTCAAATGTCTTATCTAATGATTGGCCCAATGATTTGCCTCTTCCACTTTTGAGTGGGATGCCTGGGACATAGGTCAGATGAGTAATATAAGTCAGAAAAGCCCAGATAGTGAAGACTACAATGAATACTTAACTCTTCAATGCCCAGACACTGAAGAACATCTTGATTATGGTATATACTTTTATGGGCTTTGTTTCTGAATGTAACAGGAATTCACCCTCAATTTAAACAATAGAGAAACCACATTCATAAATGTAGGGGAAAATGCAAATAACAGGCTCACTGCAACCTCTGCCTCCTGGGTTCAAGCAATTCTCCTGTCTCAGCCTCCTGAGTAGCTGGGATTACAGGCGCCTGCCACCACGCCCAGCTAATTTTTGTATTTTTAGTAGAGACGCGGTTTTGTCATGTTGGCCAGGCTGGTCTCGAACTCCTGACCTCAGGTGATCCACCTGCTTCGGCATCTCAAAGTCCTGGGGTTACAGGTGTGAGCCACCGCACCCGACCAATTAGTGATATTTTAATCAGTGTCTACTCTCTTCTAGGCCCCTTCCTTCTATTCTTATTAAATTCTCACAATAATAATATCGTCACTAGACTAGTGTTATGAGAATGTTGATAGATTATTCTGCTGCCACTACTAGCTTATACGACATTTAATAGCATTGCTTCCCTTCTATTTCTATTTAGGAGGTGAAGAATCTTTAAGAAAGTGGAAAGGTGCTGTATTTAAATTTGTATTGTAAAACATTTGTGATATAGTATTTGTAAAATTGAGATGAAAAAGTAATTTCTCAAAGTCTATTGTTTCATCTAGTTCTTTTAATAAAGGAAATATAGCTGAAAAAAAATAAGCGATAAGATAAATTCCCTGAAGTGGAAATTATGGGACAGAATAAATTTTTGTCCAGTTTTGTTTTGATGGAAGGTGCATTTGGAAACAGACTAAATTCATTTTTTTTAAGACAAAACAAAGGCTGACAAAGACTCAGAGCAACTTAACTATTGCACATTGCCCTGGTAGGATTCAAATGGTAAAAGACCTTGGAAAACAATTTGGCAGTTTTTACAAACTTAACATAAAGATAGCACTTAACCCACAATCCCACTCCTAGGTATTTTGCCAGGAGATTTGAAGACATTATAAGTTTGCACAAAAATATGTACATGAATGTTCATAGTATCATTATTCATAATAGACAAAAGTAGAAAAAGCCCAAATATCTATCAATTGATGAATGGATAGATATATGGTACTGTAATCCATACAATGAAATATTAATGTTATTCAGCCTTAAGAAGGAATTAAGTGACTGATGTATGATATAATGCAGATGAACCTAAAAAAATTATGCTAAGTGAAAGAAACCAGACAAAAACAAAGGAATTTACTATATAATTCCACTTTTATAACATTGTGGAAAATATAAAACTATAGAGATAAAAAATCAGATTAGAGGTTGCCAGAGACTGGCGGGAGGGAGAAGAGGATTGACTACAAGAGTACAACTGGGCTCTACCAGTGATAGAAATGTTTATGCCTCTGTGATGGTGATGGATGTATTCATTTTTCAGAGTTATAGAACTGAACACCTAAAAACAGTCAGACTGACAGTAGGTAAAGTATATCCCAGGAACCCAAGTTGGCAGGGGGGCAGAAATTGACCATATTTAAGACCAGTTCTGAGTTGAAGAGGCTGGTGAAACACTGAGAGAAGAATACTTGTCAGAAACAACAGGAAACACTTAAATATAGCTGAGACAGCAACTGTTCACATTTGGTTATTTCCCTTCTCCTCTGTGCAAACTTTCTAGTTTTAAAATAAAATAAGCATATTGTAAAAAAAAAAAAAAAACTTAATGATAATGACTAAAAGAATAGTAACTTAATCTATAATTTACTGAAGAGTAGAATTAAACCAAGGATTTGAGAGGAGAGAAAAGCCTGAAAGAATTTGAAAACTGCCAGAAAAACAGAAAAAAAGTAGGGCATAGAAAAGGTAGAAAAATAGAAAGCACAAAATAAAATGATAAAAGTAAATCCAAATGTATAGGAAATCATATCAAGTATAAACCAACTCAGTCAGTTTTTAAAAACACAATATCTGATTGATTTTTTTAAGTCCAGTTATATGCAATTTACAAGAGACACAGCTAAAATGAAATGACACAGAAGGGGAAAACAATTCTAGATATGCTGAGTTAACAAGATTTATAGCTAAAATATGACAGCATAGAAATTTTGAAAGTAAAGGAACAGCAAAAGACGTATCAGCAAAATACTGAACAAAAGAAACTTAGCATAGCTATATTATCAGGAAAAAAACAGTCTTTAAGGCAAAAAGCATTATTAAGGGTAATGAAGGTCAGTACAGAATGACGAATGGTATAATTCTCCAGGAAAGTATCACAGTTATATGCTTTTATGCCTCCTATTAATACAGCTTCAACCTACAGAGAAAAAATCAATGAATTACAAAGAGAAATGGACATATCTACCATTTGTGAGAGTTCTTAACATTCCTCTCAAAAAACAATAAGTAAAGATATGGAAAACTTGAAAAACTAAATTAACAAGCTTGATCTAATGGACATATTACTCTGCACCAACAATTCAAAAACTCACTAGAAAGGAGGCAGAACAAGATGGCAGAATACAAGGCTCCATTGACCATTCCAAGAGCAAGGAATCAAGTTAAAATCTACACAGAAAAACACCTTCATGGGGGGCGGAGCAAGATGGCCGAATAGGAACAGCTCCAGTCTCCAACTCCCAGCACGAGCGACACAGCAGACCGGTGATTTCTGCATTTTCAACTGAGGTAGTGGGTTCATCTCACTAGGGAGTGCCGGACAATCAGTGCTGGTCAGCCTCTGCAGCCCGACCAGCGAGAGCTGAAGCAGGGCGAGTCATCGCCTCACCTGGGAAGTGCAAGGGGGAAAGGAATCCCTTTTCCTAGCCAGGGGAACTGAGACACACAATACCTGGAAAATCGGGCAACTCCCACCCCAATACTGCGCTTTAAGCAAACGGGCATACCAGGAGATTATATCCCACACCTGGCCGGGAGGGTCCCACGCCCATGGAGCCTCCCTCATTGCTAGCACAGCAGTCTGCCATCTAATCACAAGGCAGCAGCGAGGCTGGGGGAGGGGCGCCCGCCATTGCTGAGGCTTAAGTAGGTAAAAAAGCCTCTGGGAAGCTCGAACCGGGAGGAGCTCACAGCAGCTCAAGGAAGCCTGCCTGTCTCTGTAGACTCCACCTCTGGGGACAGGGCACAGCTAAAGAACAACAACAACAAAAAAGCAGCAGAAACCTCTGCAGATGCAAAAGACTCTGTCTGACAGCTTTGAAGAGAGCAGTGGATCTCCCAACACGGAGGTTGAGATCTGAGAACAGAAAGACTGCCTACTCAAGTGGGTCCCTGACCCCTGAGTAGCCTAACTGGGAGACATACCCCACTAGGGGCAGTCTGACACCCCACACCTCACACGGTGGAGTACACCCCTGAGAAGAAGCTTCCAAAGTAAGAATCAGACAGGTACACTCACTGTTCAGAAATATTCTATCTTCTGCAGCCTCTGCTGCTGATACCCAGGCAAACAGGGTCTGGAGTGGACCTCAAGCAATCTCCAACAGACCTACAGCTGAGGGTCCTGACTATTAGAAGGAAAACTATCAAACAGGAAGGACACCTACACCAAAACCCCATCAGTATGTCACCATCATCAAAGACCAGAGGCAGATAAAACCACAAAGATAGGGAAAAAGCAGGGCAGAAAAGCTGGAAATTCAAAAAACAAGAGCGCATCTCCCCCTGCAAATGAGTGCAGCTCATCGCCAGCAACGGATCAAAGCTGGTCAGAGAATGACTTTGACGAGATGAGAGAAGAAGGCTTCAGTCCATCAAGCTTCTCAGAGCTAAAGGAGGAATTACGTACCCAGCGCAAAGAAACTAAAAATCTTCAAAAAGAGTGGAAGAATTGATAGCTAGAATAATTAATGCAGAGAAGGTCATAAATGAAATGACAGAGATGAAAACCATGACACGAGAAATACGTGACAAATCCACAAGCTTCAGTAACCGACTCGATCAACTGGAAGAAAGAGTATCAACGATTGAGGATCAAATGAATGAAATGAAGCGAGAAGAGAAACCAAAAGAAAAAGAGGAAAAAGAAATGAACAAAGCCTGCAAGAAGTATGGGATTATGTAAAAAGACCAAATCTACGTCTGATTGGGGTGCCTGAAAGTGAGGGGGAAAATGGAACCAAGTTGGAAAACACTCTTCAGGATATCATCCAGAGAACTTCCCCAACATAGGAGGGCAGGCCAACATTCAAATTCAGGAAATATAGAGAACGCCACAAAGATCCTCCTCCAGAGAGCAACTCCAAGACACATAATTGCCACATTCACCAAAGTTGAAATGAAGGAAAAAATCTTAAGGGCAGCCAGAGAGAAAGGTCGGGTTACCCACAAAGGGAAGTCCATCAGACTAACAGCAGATCTCTCAGCAGAAACTCTACAGAGCCAGAAGAGAGTGGGGGCCAACATTCAACGTTCTTAAAGAAAAGAATTTTAAACCCAGAATTTCATATCCAGCCAAACTAAGTTTCATAAGTCAAGGAGAAATAAAATCCTTTACAGATAAGCAAATGCTTGGAGATTTTGTCACCACCAGGCCTGCCTTGCAAGAGACCCTGAAGGAAACCCTAAACATGGAAAGGAACAACCGGTACCAGCCATTGCAGAAACATGCCAAAATGTAAAGACCATCGAGGCTAGGAAGAAACTGCATCAACTAACGAGCAAAATAACCAGTTAATATCATAATGGCAGGATCAAGTTCACACATAACAATATTAACCTTAAATGTAAATGAACGAAATGTTCCAATTAAAAGACACAGACTGGCAAACTGGATAAAGAGTCAAGACCCATCAGTCTGCTGTATTCAGGAGACCCATCTCACATGCAGAGACATGCATAGGCTCAAAATAAAGGGATGGAGGAAGATCTACCACGCCAATGGAGAACAAAAAAAAGCAGGGGTTGCAATCCTAGTCTCTGAAAAAATAGACTTTAAACCCTCAAAGATCAAAAGAGACAAAGAAAGCCATTACATAATGGTAAAGGGATCAATTCAACAGGAAGAGCTAACTATCCTAAATATATATGCACCCAATACAGGAGCACCCAAATTCATGAAGCAAGTCCTTAGAGACGTACAAAGAGACTTAGACTCCCATACAATAATAATGGGAGACTTCAACACTCTACTGTCAACATTAGACAGATCAATGAGACAGAAAGTTAACAAGGATATCCAGGAATTGAACTCATCTCTGCACCAAGCGGACCTAATAGACATCTATAGAACTCTCCACCCCAAATCTACAGAATATACATTCTTCTCAGCACCACATCACACTTATTCCAAATTGACCACATAATTGGAAGTAAAGCACTCCTTAGCAAATGTAAAAGAACAGAAATTATAACAAACTGTCTCTCAGACCACAGTGCAATCAAACCAGAACTCAGGACTAAGAAACTCAATCAAAACCGCTCAACTACATGGAAACTGAACAACGTGCTCCTGAGTGACTACTGGGTACATAACGAAATGAAGGCAGAAATGAGATGTTCTTGAAACCAATGAGAACAAAGATACAACATAACAGAATCTCCGGGACAACATTTAAAGCAGTGTGTAGAGGGAAATTTATAGCATCAATGTCCACAAGAGAAAGCTAGAAAGATCTAAAATTGACACTCTAACATCACAATTAAAGAACTAGAGAAGCAAGAGCAAACACATTCAAAACCAAGCAGAAGGCAAGAAATAACTAAGATCAGAGCAGAACTGAAGGAGATAGAGAAACAAAAAACCCTCCAAAAAATCAATGAATCCAGGAGTTGGTTTTTTGAAAAAATCAACAAAATTGACAGAACGCTAGCAAGACTAATAAAGAAGAAAAGAGAGAGGATCAAATAGATGCAATAGAAAATGATAAGGGGATATCACCACCGACCCCACAGAAATACAAACTGCCATCAGAGATACTAAAACACCTCTACGCAAATCAACTAGAAAATCTAGAAGAAATGGATATTTCCTGGACACTTACACTCTTCCAACACTAAACCAGGAAGAAGTTGAATCCCTGAGTACACCAATAGCAGGCTCTGAAATTGAGGTAATAATTAATAGCCTACCAACCAAAAAAAGTCCAGGACCAGATGGATTCACAGCTGAATTCTACCAGAGGTACAAGGAGGAGCTGGTAGCATTCCTTCTGAAACTATTCCAATGAATAGAAAAAGAGGGAATCCTCCCTAACTCATTTGATGAGGCCAACATCATCCTGATACCAAAGCCTGGCAGAGACACCAACAAAAAAAGAGAATTTTAGACCAACACCCTGATGAACATTGATGCAAAAATTATCAATAAAATACTGGCAAACCGATTCAGCAGCACATCAAAAAGCTTATCCACCATGATCAAGTGGGCTTCATCCCTGGGATGCAAGGCTGGTTCAACATTCGCAAATCAATAAACGTAATCCAGCATATAAACAGAACCAAAGACAAGAACCACATGATTATCTCAATAGATGCAGAAAAGGCTTTTGACAAAAATTCAACAGCCCTTCATGCTAAAAACGCTGACAATAAATTCGGTATTTTTTTATTTTTTTATTATTTTTTATTTATTTTTATTTTTTATTTTGTATTATACTTTAAGTTCTAGGGTACATGTGCATAACGTTTATATCATGTATAACTCCCCAATGCAATCCCTCCCTCCTCCCCCCTCCCCATGATAGGCCCCAGTGTGTGATGTTCCCCTTCCCGAGTCCAAGTGATCTCATTGTTCCGTTCCCACCTATGAGTGAGAACATGCGGTGTTTGGTTTTCTCTTCTTGTGATAGTTTGCTAAGAATGATGGTTTCCAGCTGCACCATGTCCCTACAAAGGACGCAAACTCATCCTTTTTGATGGCTGCATAGTATTCCATGGTGTATATGTGCCACATTTTCTTAATCCAGTCTGTCACAGATGGACATTTGGGTTCATTCCAAGTCTTTGCTATTGTGAATAGTGCCGCAGTAAACATACGTGTGCATGTGTCTTTGTAGTAGAGTAATTATAATCCTTTGGTACAGTAACCAAACAGCATGGTACTGGTACCACAACAGAGAAATAGACCAGTGGAACAGAACAGAGTCCTCAGAAATAATACCACATCTACAGCCATCTGATCTTTGACAAACCTGAGAGAAACAAGAAATGGGGAAAGGATTCCCTATTTAATAAATGGTGCTGGGAAAATTGGCTAGCCATAAGTAGAAAGCTGAAACTGGATCCTTTCCTTACCCCTTATACGAAAATTAATTCAAGATGGATTAGAGACTAAATGTTAGACCTAATACCATAAATTCGGTATTGATGGAATGTACCTCAAAATAATAAGAGCTATTTATGACAGACCCACAGCCAATATCATACTGAATGGGCAAAAGCTGGAAAATTCCTTGAAATCTGGCACAAGACAGGGATGCCCTCTCTCACCACTCCTAGTCAACATAGTGTTGGAAGTTCTGGCTAGGGCAATCAGGCAAGAGAAAGAAATCAAGGGTATCCAGTTAGGAAAAGAAGAAGTCAAATTGTCCCTGTTTGCAGATGACATGATTGTATATTTAGAAACCCCATCGTCTCAGCCAAAATCTCCTTAAGCTGATAAGCAACTTCAGCAAAGTCTCAGGATACAAAATAATGTGCAAAAATCACAAGCATTCTTATACACCAGTAACAGACAAACAGAGAGCCAAATCAGGAATGAACTTCCATTCACAATTGCTTCAAAGAGAATAAAATACCTAGGAATCCAACTTACAAGGGATGTAAAGGACCTCTTCAAGGAGAACTACAAACCACTGCACAGTGAAATAAAAGAGGACACAAACAAATGGAAGAACATACCATGCTCATGGATAGGAAGAATCAATATCGTGAAAATGGCCATACTGCCCAAGGTTATTTATAGATTCAATGCCATCCCCATCAAGCTACCAATGAGTTTCTTCACAGAATTGGAAAAATGGCTTTAAAGTTCATATGGAACCAAAAAAGAGCCCGCATTGTCAAGACATCCTAAGTCAAAAGGACAAAGCTGGAGGCGTCACGCTACTGACTTCAAGCTATACTACAAGGCTACAGTAACCAAAACACATGGTACTGGTACCAAAACAGAGATATAAACCAATGGAACAGAACAGAGCCCTCAGAAATAATACCACACATCTACAGCCATCTGATCTTTGACAAACTGAGAGAAACAAGAAATGGGGAAAGGATTCCCTATTTAATAAATGGTGCTGGGAAAATTGGCTAGCCATAAGTAGAAAGCTGAAACTGGAGCCCTTTCCTTACTCCTTATACGAAAATTAATTCAAGATGGATTAGAGACTTCAATGTTAGACCTAATAACATAAAAACCCTAGAAGAAAATCTAGGTAGTACCATTCAGGACATAGGCATGGCAAGGACTTCATGTCTCAACACCAAAAGCAAAGGCAGCAAAAGCCAAAATTGACAAATGGGATCTAATTAACTAAAGAGCTCGCACAGCAAAAAAAAAACTACCATCAGAGTGAACAGGCAACCTACAGAATGGGAGAAAATTTTTGCAATCTACTCATCTGACAAAGGGCTGATATCCAGAACCTACAAAGAACTCAAACAAATATACAAGAAAAAACAAACAACCCCATCAAAAAGTGGGCAAAGGATATAACCAGACATTTCTCAAAAGAAGACATTCATATAGCCAACAGACACATGAAAAAATGTTCATCATCACTCGCCATCAGAGAAATGCAAATCAAAACCACAATGAGATTACCATCTCACACCAGTTAGAATGGCAATCATTAAGAAGTCAGGAACAACAGGTGTTGAGAGGATGTGGAGAAATAGGAACACTTTACACTGTGGTGGGATTGTAAACTAGTTCAACCATTATGGAAAACCAGTATGGCAATTCCTCAAGGATCTAGAACTAGATGTACCATATGACTCAGCCATCACACTACTGGGTATATACCCAAAGGGATTAAATCATGCTGCTGTAAAGACACATGCACACGTATGTTTATTGCGGCACTATTCACAATAGCAAAGACTTGGAATCAACCCAATGTCCATCTGTGACAGACTGGATTAAGAAATGTGGCACATACACACCATGGAATTATGCAGCCATAAAAAAGGATGAGTTTGCGTCCTTTTAGGGACATGTAGGGACATGGATGCAGCTGGAAACCATCATTCTTAGCAAACTATCACAAGAACAGAAAACCAAACACCGCATGTTCTCACTCATAGGTGGTAACTGAACAATGAGATCACTTGGACTCGGGAAGGGGAACATCACACATCGGGGCCTATCATGGGGAGGGGAGAGGGGGGAGGGATTGCACTGGGAGTTATACCTGATATAAATGACGAACTGATGGGTGCTGACGAGTTGATGGGTGCAGCACACCAACATGGCACAAGTATACATATGTACCAAACCTGCACGTTATGCACATGTACCCTAGAACTTAAAGTATAATAAAAAATATATTATTTAAATGGGTCTCAGAGAAGTTAAAAAATTTGCTAAAGGTCATGCAACCAGAAAACAGTAGCACCCAAAGCCTAAACCCCCTAACCAGTTATACTGCATGTGACTTGGTTTCAGAGGTGAGGCCAGCACAGAGGAAGTGACTCATCCAAGATCCAATGGTCCTTATTACATTTGGTTCCCCTGTACTGTCTCCTTTTTCCAGAACGTACTGGAAAACTATTTCTTCAGATGTTCAAGTAGAAAGTGAAGTAACAAGGACAGAAACTCACATAGAATACAAGGAAATAGTACAATGTTGTCTTCCCTTTCTCCAAATTCCTCTGATAAAATCCTACAACTGAGATGGCACCCAAATTCATACATTATGTAAATGCCTATACATTTCCTTTCTTGTTTCTACATTTCCAAACGCTCTGACTGTTCTGCTCTTTGTATTATGTTGAAGTCTCTTTTATCGTTGCTGAGGAGTCATGGTAAGCAGAACAAACATTTGCTGAACTTATATGATGCACCAAATATTTCCTTAAGTTCCCTCATTTTCCCTACACAATTCTGTGGGGAAAGTATCAATTTTTTCCTATTTTGCAGTGGACAAGTTCAGGCTTACAGAGTATAAATCAGTTTTCCAGAGTCACACTTCTGGTAAGAGGCAGGAATGCAGTTGCATCCCTCACTCTCCCGAGAAAACCCTGAGCAACCTCCCTCTTAGAAGATGGGCTTCCAGGGCTTGAATTGCAGATTCCACTCCCCTGTTATTGTGGACCCACAGATCCCCACTCCATAACCCCTTTGGGTGATAAAGAAGATAGAGGAGTTGAAATCCTGTCCTTTGTGCAAAGAGACCTGGGTGTAGGACCACATGAGTTGGCAGATCCCTGAAGTGGTGAGTGGGCTCAGGCTGAAGCTCAGGCTTTAAGACTGGAGAGGTGATCTGCTGGATGGAAATGAACAAGAAAATCATTCTACACATCATGGTAACTTTATATCTCATCTCCTTAATAATCCCGAAAGCAAACATTCAAATTAGAGATTACTATCTTCATTCTTACATAGAGCTCAAACCACCTAGGTCATTAATATCCTAAATTACAAACCAGGTACTCTAAGCCTGGAATTTTTCTAAAACCCAAGCTTTTCTCACTGCATCTTGTGGCCTTATGGGCTTTGAATGCTCTCTGTGTCAATCTCACATTAGACTGGCAATTACTCCACTCTAGTGTATTCTTCAAACATTTATAATTAACCACATTGTCTTTTAATAATAAAAATGAATGAAAATTTAAAACATTTGCCTTGCAAAACTGATAAAAAGAATATAAAATGGGAAAAAATGATGCACGTGTATTACAGACATGAGTTAATGTTCATGATATATAAGAAGATGAGCATAGGCCTATGTGGTTTCAATTTATGTCGTGTTCACAGATCACCTTTCTCTCTCAAAAGTGTCAGTTTGCATAAAAATGGAAAAACATCCATGTTCAGAAAAGAATAATTAATCTCATTAAAGTGGCCATACTGACCAAAGCAATCTACAGATTTAACACTATTCCTCCCACATACCAATGTCATTTTTCACAGAACTAAAAAAAAATCTATTCTAAAACTCATATAGAACAAAGTGCCCAAATAGCCAAAGCAATCCTAAGCAAAAGAAACAAAGCTGGAGGCATCACATACCTGACTCAAACTATCTAAAGCTGCAGTAACCAAAATAGCATGGTACTGGTACAAAAACAGACACATAGACCATGAACCTGAATAGACAACCCAGAAATAAGACCACATACCCACAGTCGTCTGATCTTTGACAAAGTTGCAATGGGGAGAGGGCTCCCTATTCAATAATGGGTGAGATGCCTGGCTAGCCATATGCAGAAGAAACTGGACCCTACCTCTCAACATATATTAATACAAAAATTAACTAAAAGTAGATTAAAGACTTAAAAGTAAGACCTCAGATATAAGAATCTTAGGAAGACAACATAGGAAATGCCATTCTGGACATCGGCCTTGGAAAAGTGTTTATGACTGAGTCCTCAAAAGCAATTACAACAAAAACAAAAATTGACAAATGGGACCTGATTAAACTAAAGAGCTTCTGCACTGTAAAAGAAGCTATCGACAGAGTAAATAGACAACCTACAGAATGGGAGAAAATATTTGCAAACTATGAATTCAACAAGGCCTGATATCCAGTATCTATAAAGAACTTAAATCAACAAGCAAAAAGCAAAGGACATGAGCAGACATTTCCAAAAAGAAGATATGCATGTGGCCAAGAAGCATATGAAAAAATGCTCAATATTGCTTATCATTAGAGAAATGCAAATCAAAAGCACAATGAGATACCATCTCGCACCAGTCAGAGGGGCTATTATTAAAATGTCAAAAAATAGCAGATGCTGGTGAGGTTGTGCAGAAAGGGGAATGCTTATACACTGCTGGTGGGAATGTACGTTACTTCAGCCACTGTGGAAAGCAGTTTGGAGGTTTCTCTATGAACTTAAAACAGAGCTGCCATTCAACCCAGCAATTCCATTATTGGGTATACATCCAAAGAGAATAAATCCATCTACCAAAAAACCAAATGCATTCATATGTTGACCACAGCACTGTTCACAAATAGCAAAGACATGGAACCAACCTAGTTGGGACTAGAAAGGCCGAGTTGGGAGGGACACAGGGTGAAAAACTAACTGTTGGGTACTGTGCTTAGCACCTGAGGTGACAGGACACACAACATACACCCCAAACACCACAGCACACCACAATTACTTAGGTCACAAAACTCGATATACTCCGAATCTAAAATAGAGTTGAAATTATTCTTTAAGTGTCAGTTTGAACAATTAATTGTACAGTCATCTTTCATATAAAAAGTGTCTTTTTTGGGGGCGGAGCAAGATGGCCGAATAGGAACAGCTCCAGTCTCCAACTCCCAGCGCGAGTACACAGAAGACGGTGATTTCTGCATTTTAAACTGAACGAGTACTGGGGTCATCTCTCTAGGGAGTGCCGGACAATCGTTGCTGGTCAGCTGCTGCAGCCTGACCAGCGTGAGCTGAAGCAGGCGAGGCATCGCCTCACCTGGAAGCGCAAGGGGAAGGAAATCCGTTTTCCTAGCCAGGGGAACTGAGACCTAACACCTGGAAAATCGCGTAACTCCCACCCCAATACTGCGCTTTAAGGAAACAGGCACACCAGGAGAATATATCCCCACCTGGCGGGAGGGTCCCACGCCCCACGGAGCCCTCACTTGCTAACAAGCGTCTGCGCGATCTATCCGCAAGGCAGCAGCGAGGCTGGGGGAGGGCGCCCGCCATTGCTAGGCTTAAGTAGGTAAACAAAGCAGCTGGGAAGCTCGAACTGGGTGGAGCTCACAGCAGCTCAAGGAACTTGCCTGTCTCTGTAGACTCCACCTCTGGGGACAGCCCCAGCTGAGGTTCCATAGGAAAGCGGCGTCGGTGCGACGCTGCAGACGCGAACGCCTCTCTGACAGCTTTGGGGAAGCCGTGGATCTCCCCAACGCGGAGGTTGAGATCCGAGAACGGACAGACTGCCTGCTCAGGTGGGTCCCGGAACCCTGAGTAGCCTAGTGGGAGATCCCCCCACTAGGGGCAGTCTGACACCCCACACCTCACAGGGTGGAGTCATCCCTGAGAGGAAACTTCCAAAGGAAGAATCAGACAGGTACACTCGCTGATCAGCAATATTCTATCTTTGGCAACCTCTGCTGCTGATACCCAGGCAAACAGGGTCTGGAGTGGACCTCAAGCAATCTCCAACAGACCAACAGACAGTCCTTCTGACTGTCAGACGGAAACTATCAAACAGGAAGGACACCTATACCAAAACCCCATCAGTACGTCACCATCATCAAAGACCAGAGACAGATAAAACCACAAAGATGGGGAAAAGCAGGGCAGAAAAGCTGGAATTCAAAAAATAAGAGCGCATCTCCCCCCAGCAAAAGCCACGAGCACAAGCCCAGCACGCCAGAACGGATCAAGCTGGTCAGAGATGACTTTGACGAGATGAGAGAAGAAGGCTTCAGTCCATCAAACTTCTCAGAGCTAAAGGAGGAATTACGTACCCAGCGCAAAGAAACTAAAAATCTTGAAAAAAAAGTGGAAGAATTGACAGCTAGACTAATTAATGCAGAGAAGATCATAAACGAAATGACAGAGATGAAAACCATGACCGAGAAATACGTGACAAATGCACAAGCTTCAGTAACCGACTCGATCAACTGGAAGAAAGAGTATCAGCGATTGAGGATCAAATGAATGAAATGAAGCGAGAAGAGAAACCAAAAGAAAAAGAAGAAAAAGAAATGAACAAAGCCTGCAAGAAGTATGGGATTATGTAAAAAGACCAAATCTACGTCTGATTGGGGTGCCGGAAAGTGAGGGGGAAAATGGAACCAAGTTGGAAAACACTCTTCAGGATATCATCCAGGAGAAACTTCCCCAACCTAGTAGGGCAGGCCAATATTCAAATTCAGGAAATACAGAGAACGCCACAAAGATACTCCTCCAGAAGAGCAACTCCAAGACACATAATGCCAGATTCACCAAAGTTGAAATGAAGGAAAAAATCTTAAGGGAGCCAGAGAGAAAGGTCGGGTTACCCACAAAGGAAGCCCATCAGACTAACAGCAGATCTCTCGGCAGAAACTCTACAAGCCAGAAGAGAGTGGGGGCCAAATTCAACGTTCTAAAGAAAAGATTTTCAACCCAGAATTTCATATCCAGCCAAACTAAGTTCATCAGTGAAGGAGAAATAAAATCCTTTACAGATAAGCAAATGCTTAGAGATTTTGTCACCACCAGGCCTGCCTTACAAGAGACCCTGAAGGAAGCCCTAAACATGGAAAGGAACAACCGGTACCAGCCATTGCAAAAAACATGCCAAAATGTAAAGACCATCGAGGCTAGGAAGAAATGCATCAAATATGAGCAAAATAACCAGTTAATATCATAATGACAGGATCAAGTTCACACATAACAATATTAACCTTAAATGTAAATGGACTAAATGCTCCAATTAAAAGACACAGACTGGCAAACTGGATAAAGAGTCAAGACCCATCAGTCTGCTGTATTCAGGAGACCCATCTCACCTGCAGAGACATACATAGGCTCAAAATAAAGGGATGGAGGAAGATCTACCAAGCAAATGGAGAACAAAAAAAAGCAGGGGTTGCAATCCTAGTCTCTGATAAAACGACTTTACTAAAACCATCAAAGATCAAAGAGACAAAGAAGGCATTACATAATGGTAAAGGGATCAATTCAACAGGAAGAGCTAACTCCCTAAATATTATGCACCCAATACAGGAGCACCCAGATTCATAAAGCAAGTCCTTAGAGACCTACAAAGAGACTTAGACTCCCATACAATAATATGGGAGACTTCAACACTCCACTGTCAACATTAGACAGATCAACGAGACAGAAGTTAACAAGGATATCCAGGAATTGAACTCATCTCTGCACCAAGCGGACCTAATAGACATCTATAGAACTCTCCACCCCAAATCAACAGAATATACATTCTTCTCAGCACCACATCGCACTTATTCCAAAATTGACCACACATAATTGGAAGTAAAGCACTCCTCAGCAAATGTACAAGAACAGAAATTATAACAAACTGTCTCTCAGACCACAGTGCAATCAAACTAGAACTCAGGACTAAGAAACTCAATCAAAACGCTCAACTACATGGAAACTGAATAACCTGCTCCTGAATGACTACTGGGTACTAACGAAATGAAAGCAGAAATAAAGATGTTCTTTGAAACCAATGAGAAAAAGATACAACATACCAGAATCTCTGGGACACATTTAAAGCAGTGTGTAGAGGGAAATTTATAGCACTAAATGCCCACAAGAGAAAGCTGGAAAGATCTAAAATTGACACTTTAACATCACAATTAAAAGAACTAGAGAGGCAAGAGCAAACATTCAAAAGCTAGCAGAAGGCAAGAAAACTAAGATCAGAGCAGAACTGAAGAGAGTAGAGTCACAAAAACCCTCCAAAAAATCAATGAATCCAGGAGTTGGTTTTTTGAAAAGATCAACAAAATTGACAGACCGCTAGCAAGACTAATAAAGAAGAAAAGAGAGAGGAATCAAATAGACGCAATAAAAAATGATAAAGGGGATATCACCAACGACCCCACAGAAATACAAACAACCATCAGAGAATACTATAAATGCCTCTACGCAAATCGACTAGAAAATCTAGAGAAATGGATAATTTCTGGACACTTACACTCTCCCAAGACTGAACCAGGAAGAAGTTGAATCCCTGAATAGACCAATACAGGCTCTGAAATTGAGGCAACAATTAATAGCCTACCACGAAAAAAGTCCAGGACCAGATGGATTCACAGCTGAATTCTACCAGAGGTACAAGGAGGAGCTGGTACCATTCCTTCTGAAACTATTCCAATCAATAGAAAAAGAGGAATCCTCCCTAATCATTTTATGAGGCCAACATCATCCTGATACAAAAGCCTGGCAGAGACACAACAAAAAAGAGAATTTAGACCAATATCCCTGATGAACATCGATGCAAAAATTCTCAATAAAATACTGGCAAACGGATTCAGCGCACATCAAAAAGCTTATCCACCATGATCAAGTGGGCTTCATCCCTGGGATGCAAGGCTGGTTCAACATTCGCAAATCATAAACGTAATCCAGCATATAAACAGAACCAAAGACAAGAACCACATGATTATCTCAATAGATGCAGAAAAGGCTTTTGACAAAATTCAACAGCCCTTTATGCTAAAAACGCTCAATAAATCGGTATTGATGGAACGTACCCAAAAATAATAAGAGCTATTTACGACAAACCCACAGCTAATATCATACTGGATGGGCAAAAACTGGAAAAATTCCCTTGAAAACTGGCACAAGACAGGGATGCCCTCTCTCACCACTCCTATTCAACATAGTGTTGGAAGTTCTGGCTAGGGCAATCAGGCAAGAAAAGGAAATCAAGGGTATCCAGTTAGGAAAGAAGAAGTCAAAATTGTCCCTGTTTGCAGATGACATGATTGTATATTTAGAAAACCCTCTCTCAGCCAAAAATCTCCTTAAGCTGATAAGCAACTTCAGCAAAGTCTCAGGATACAAATAATGTGCAAAAATCACAAGCATTCTTATACACCAGTAACAGACAAGCAGAGAGCCAAATCAGGAATGACCCAACTCCATTCACAATTGCTTCAAAGAGATAAAATACCTAGAGAATCCAGCTTACAAGGGATGTAAGGACCTCTTCAAGGAGAACTACAACCACTGCTCAGTGAAATCAAAGAGGGACACAAACAAATGGAAGAACATACCATGCTCATGGATAGGAAGAATCAATATCGTGAAAATGGCCATACTGCCAAGGTTATTTATAGATTCAATGCCATCCCCATCAAGCTACCAATGACTTTCTTCACAGAATTGGAAAAAAACTGCTTTAAAGTTCATATGGAACCAAAAAAGAGCCCGCATTGCCAAGACAATCCTAGGTCAAAAGGACAAAGCTGGAGGCGTCACGCTACCTGACTTCAAACTATACTACAAGGCTACAGTAACCAAAACAGCATGGTACTGGTACCACAACAGAGAAATAGACCAGTGGAACAGAACAGAGTCCTCAGAAATAATACCACACATCTACAGCCATCTGATCTTGACAAACCTGACAGACAAACAAGAAAATGGGAAAGGATTCCCTATTTAATAATGGTGCTGGGAAAATGGCTAGCATAAGTTAAAAGCTGAAACTGGATCCTTTCCTTACCCCTATACGAAAATTAATTCAAGATGGATAGAGACTTAAATGTTAGGACTAATACCATAAAAACCCTAGAAGAAAATCTAGGTAGTACCATTCAGGACATAGGCATGGGCAAGGACTTCATGTCTAAAACACCAAAGCAACGGCAGCAAAAGCAAAAATTGACATGGGATCTAATTAAACTAAAGAGCTTTTGCACAGCAAAAGAAACTACCATCAGAGTGAACAGGCAACCTATAGAATGGGAGAAATTTTTGCAACCTACTCATCTGACAAAGGGCTAATATCCGAATCTACAAAGAACTCAAACAAATATACAAGAAAAAAACAAACAACCCCATCAAAAAGTGGGGAAAGGATAGGAACAGACATTTCTCAAAAAGAGACATCCATACAGCCAACAGACACATGAAAAAATGCTCATCATCACTCGCCATCAGAGAAATGCAAATCAAAACCACAATGAGATACCATCTCACACCAGTTAGAATGGCAATCATAAAGTCAGAAACAATAGTGTTGGAGAGGATGTGGAGAAATAGGAACACTTTTACACTGTTGGTGGGATTGTAAACTAGTTCAACCATTATGGAAAACAGTATGGCGATTCCTCAAGGATCTAGAACTAGATGTACCATATGACCCAGCCATCCCACTACTGGTATATACCCAAAGGATTATAAATTACTCTACTACAAGAGACACATGCACACGTATGTTTTATGCGGCACTATTCACAATAGCAAAGACTTGGAATCAACCCAATGTCCATCTGTGACAGACTGGATTAAGAATGTGGCACATATACACCATGGAATACTATGCAGCCATCAAAAAGGAGAGTTTGCGTCCTTTGTAGGGACATGGAGCAGCTGGAAACCATCATTCTTAGCAACTATCACAAGAAGAGAAACCAAACACCGCATGTTCTCACTCATAGGTGGGAACTGAACAATGAGATCACTTGGACTCGGGAGGGGAACATCACACACTGGGGCCTATCATGGGGAGGGGAAGGAGGGAGGGATGCCTTGGGGAGTATACATGATATAAACGTTATGCACATGTACCTAGAACTTAAAGTAAATAAAAATAACAAAAAAAGGAAAAAAAAAAAAAAAAAAAAAAAAAAAAAAAAAAAAAAAAAACCTAAAAAAAAAAAAAAAAAAAAAAAAAAAAAAAGTTCTTTTGACTACTAGAGGATGGATAAAAAGTAACTTCTAATTTCATAAAAAGCAATATAAATCCCAACAAACCTATGAAAAACAACCCAAAACACAAATAACAAGAAATACAACTAAAAATTTAAGATTTTATAAGTGGAAAAGGAAGGGACAGATTAAATGTTGTCTCACTGTCTTTGTTGAAGAATAGGTATAGAGTGGGTACATCTATCTCATGTGTATACATATTTAGGGTTTTTACATAAAGTACTTACTATGCTAGTACATTATATTGGGATAGAAACATTTGCAGAATATATTAGCACACCATTAAAAATGTTTATCTTGAGAGGGTAACCAAAGCACAATTTCATTTTCCAGTACACATTTCTGCATGATTTGATATCATTACAAGACAATTACGTATTCGTTTTGTAATTCACCGAAAAGTAATCAAGATAAAAATTTTCAAAGCACAGGAAAATTTTGTTACGATCTGATTCACACAACTGATGTTACAGAAAATACTCACCTCGAAGGTATTCCCTATTAAGCAAAAAAACAGATTCATACTTTATGTATAATATATCGGTCCCATTGTTGTTGATAATACTCTTATATGTACGAGTAAGTACATGCATAAAGCAAATGTGTAAAAGGCTATGACCCAAAATACAAATATCCGCACAAACGCACACACCACACAACTGATACACACTGCCTCAGAGACACTCACACTGGCAGCTTTCTCTTGATCTGAGACAAGAATGGACTTCCTGCCAGAAGCTCAGAAGCCAGGCAGCAACGATCTGCAGGAAGGGCTGCCTGTGCCATTCAAGCTCTAACAAGCCTGTTTGGTGGGTCAGGGCAGAGGCCCCGCCCTCCTCAAATCCTTACGGAGCCTCCCCCTAGATCGTCAGAGATGTTTTCTGCATTTGACCACATGTGGCAATTATCTCAATATTCTAGCTTTGCTGCAATAGAAAAGTAACTATTTCTGCAAGCAGAAACACTAGTATCATTGTGA